>NC_089742.1:90856332-91028832 GCF_040412425.1 Macrobrachium rosenbergii | reverse complement strand
ACAGAGTAGAATGGAATGTCTTCAAAGTGTAAAGAACATTTCTTTGGGAAATTCGGTCACTTGTCATTGATGATAAACGAAAGTAACAAAGATGTAATTTAAAGCTGAAATTTGTATATATTCTATTTCATGTTTGTGAACACACTCACACAAATCAATACATTTATCAACTCTTTGTATATTATGGAATTTCTTTTAAAAATTTTAGTAAAATTTAAAATTTTGTTGTTTTCAGTTTCTTGAACTTGTTCGCACTAAAATTCAAATACTGATTGATTGGTTTTGGTCTTGGAGTACTGACCAACAATTAATTTTACAGTTATGGTCAACATTAAAATGGGTGCTTAGTGTTAACGTGATTTGAAAAATTTCTTTAATTTGGTTTAAAGTGTTTGTGATATCAACTTGAACTTTATATTTTTTAATAAAGTGTGACGTGAGTAACAGTATCTGTGTCTTTTCTACATCTCATCCAATCTGTGGCATTTGAAGAAAACCACATGGACTTAGTTCAAGAAAATCCATGATTGAAAATGAGTATGGAATCTATTCGTTGACTGTGTCTATAGTCAGTGAAGATTGTCTCTCTCTTGATATGAGCAAATGAAAACTTTTGCCAAACTGCTGCTTTGTCTGCTGACCAAAAGGAGAAATTTCAGATCTTTAGACTAATGGATAATTGTGATAATTTTTTATCTGGTGAAGTCTGTTTTTATTATTTTGTATAAATCACTGATAAATATGATGAATTTTTTTGTCATGTAATATGAGAAGCATTTAACAGATTTCAGTTCCGAAACACAGTAAATAAGAGGCATTCAGAAAATACAGTATCTTTTGATCGTTTCAATTACAGAAATGAATAACTTTCATATGAAAGTACAATTACAATTTTTGCAGACCTATGATAGAAAAAGTCTTTGTTCCTCATCCACTAGCAGGACCAAGTCCAGCAGAACTAGTGTAAGATCTTCTCTAATTATTTTTAAGAGAAAGCTAGACTGGCAGAATTGATGGCTCAACATGCTAGAGAGAAAAAGCAAAAGTGATGGAAGGCAAGAACTCAGACTTTTGTTTTGGAGAGGGAAGAGCAAGAATTTATACTTAGAAAAATTTAGATCCGCAGTGGAATTAGAAACAAAAACCTTGCAATGTCTAAGCAAGAGAAAGAGTTTATGCTGATTCTGACAATATTTTTGATATCGTATTTCAAAGTTGTACAAATTCCCAGTTGAATCAAATGTGACCAAGGAACCACAACCTTAATATAACAGGCAGTATACTCCTCAGTTGACTCTAACAATCTTCCCTAGTTCTAGCCAAAGTGGATGATTGTTTATAAACACATCTCTTAATCCAAATAATTTTTTGCCAAATCTTTGATATGCAATTCTCAGTCCCAACAAGAGATGCTCCTGAAGACACAGCAACACATGACTGCAAAATGTTGCTTCCATGATCGAAAGTACCAAAATTTAAAGGTGATCCTGAATTGAGTTTGCCAATTTCATGATGGCATTTGATGCCAGAATTGCCCCAAATTTCACTTGATGCTGACAAACTGTACTACTTGGATCAGCAACTTGAAGGGGAAGCCAAAGACTTGATAGGTGGATGCTTGTATATGAGTTCTTCAGAAGGATATACTACAGCTAGGAATTTGCTCAGTCAAGAGTATGGCTCTCCCTACAAGGTTCGATGGCATATATTAAGAAACTTATTTCTTGGTCTGCACTGAAACACGAAGATCCTCATGGCTTGTATACATTTTGCTTTATTCCTTATTAAGTGCAGACATGCCATGACCAACTTGTCACACATGGAAGTACTAAATCATCTTCTAACCTTCAAGCAGTTGTTAAAAAACATGACATTCCTTCAGAACAAGTGGTGTAGCCTGGCTGGACATTTGAGGGGAAGAAAAGGGAGGAGTTGATTTTCCAGATTTGGTTGAATTTGTTTATAAAAAGGCAAAGGCAGCAAACGACCCAGCATTCAGCAAGTTTGCTCTTCAAAATAATTATTCAAAGCCTGAAAACAACTCTGGTAGCTTCAAATTCAGATCTTGTCAACAAAATTGCAAAAGTTCAAACTTTGCTACCCAAGCAGAACTGAATCCAGAAAATAGAAAGACATCAATAGTGTCTGAGAAAGAGAAATCATGTCAATGTGCAAGAAAAACCATGATCTTGACGATTGCTGGAATTTTGCTAAGAAGACCTCTGAAGAAAAAATAGATTTCCTTAAGGAGAGAAGGTTGTGTTTTGGATGCTTTGGTCTCAACCATACCTCTAAAGGATGTATGAAAAGGAAGCAATGTAAGACATGCTCTAAGAGGCATCCCACATCACTGCATATCGACGGATTCAAGCTACATAAAGAGAATGATAGCTCATCTAGCAAAGAAGCAAGTGAAATTATTGTTAGCACATGTACTACCAATCATGTTAGTGAAGTAAATACAATATTACAGGCTATTCTCCCAGTAAAAGTATATCAGAAAGGAAACAAAGTAGTTTTGGACACTTATGCCTTTTTTGATAATGGCAGCACTGGTTGTTTCATCACAGAGAGTTTACGAGAGCAGATAGGTGCATCTGGAACAGAGACATGTTTAAAGCTCCAAACCATGCATGGCGTAAACATTGTGAATACTTTGGCGGTTAATAATTTGTGTGTTACAGATATGGAAGGAAACAACACTATTGATCTGCCAAAAACCTTTACTCGTCAAGATATCCCAGTGAGTCATCAACAGATACCAAAACCAAAATTGCTCAAAAGGTAGCCAAAATCTGAGGAATATTGCTGATCTAATTCCTGATTATAGAGCAGCTCTGGAGATTGGTTTGTTGATTGGCAGTAATTGCCTAAAGCACTGCAACCATTAGAGGTGCTTCCTTTAGGGTCAAGATTCCTTTGCAGTTCTTTACCACCATGGATGGACTGTTAGTGGCCCTCTACATTTAAATACTCTTCAGAGAAGAACAGTATTTCATGTCACCATGTCTTTATTCAGGAAGTTGAAAGGGTAAAGGAGTGTTTTCATCCTGCAGCTGTGGTCCTTATGTTTGAAAGAGACTTTAGTGAGAAAGATGTTGGTAGAGTTCCTGATGAGAAGGGTCTGTCACAAGAAGATCAACAGTTCCTCAAAGAAGTGGCAGAAAACATTCAGTTTACCAATGGACACTACCAGCTTCCCTACCATTTAGAACCAATAAAGTTAACTTGGTAAACAATAGAGAACAGGCAGTGAAACGAGCACAATGGCAAAGAAGAAAAATGAAACTAAATCCAAAGTACCATGAAGATTATGTGGAATTTGTTGAAAAATTGGTGTCTGAAGGATATGCTTATAAGGTTCCGGAGGATCAGTCGTATGATGAACAGCCTGCATTGTATCTACCTCATCACGGTGTCTACCATCCAAAAAGCCAAATAAGATTAGAGTAGTCTTTGACTGTAGTGCTAAATACCAGGGTAGTTCCTTAATGACAAGTTGATGCAAGGTCCTGATATGACTAATTCCCTGATTGGAGTGCTCATCAGATTTCGTCTAGAAAGGGTGGCCTTGATGGGTGACATAGAATCTATGTTTTACCAAGTTCAGTTACCAAAGGTTCAACATAAATACCTAAGATTCTTATGGTGGCCTGGTGGTGAACTTGAAAGCAAACTTACAGAGTATCGAATGGGTGTTCACATCTTTGGAGCAGTATCATCACCTAGCATCGCCAATTATGCTTTGAGGGCATTATTGACCATTTGAGATAAGTAACGGTCAGATTTTTAACTGCACCATTAAGACTAATTTTTATGTGGATGACTATTTAAAGTCTGTATTCAGAAGAGCAGGCATTAAGACTTTTGAAAGACGTTACAGCATTGAAGGAAAGAGGTTTTCGTACAAAGTTTGTGAGTAAACAAGCTGGTGTTGATCAATCCCACAAGAGGACCGTTCACTATCTTCAAACATTGATTTGACTATGATGAACTTCATGTAGAAAGAGCTCTTGGTCTTCAGTGGAATATTGAAAATGACTACTTTACTTTCTCCTGGTGAGCTTGGACCCAAAACCACTTACAAGGAGAGGTATTTTGTCAACAGTATGTTCCTCTATGATCCTCTTGGTTTTGTGGCTCCTTTTCTTTGCCAGCTAAGAGAATTCTTCAACAAGTTTGTCAGGATAGCAGCTTGGGATGGGATGATGTTATTCCCGAAAAATACCTGAAGCCCTGGAGAAGGTGGCTTGATGATTTACCAATCCTGGGTAACTTTTTATTCCAAGATGTGTCAAACCAAAGGAATTTGGTACAGTGACTTCCACACAGCTGCACATGTTTTCAGATGCTAGTAATGAAGGCTATGGTGCTGCACATACATAAGACTTTCCGATAACAGTGGGAGGATTTCTACTGCTCTGCTGATGGGAAAGTCTAGAGTGTGTTGTAAAGGCAACAACCATACCCTGACTGGAATTGACTGCTGCAGCGGTGTCCATAAATCTCGCACAACACATTTTGAAAGAGCTGCAGATTACAGTGGACCAGACATTCTATCACACAGATTCTACAACAGTTCTTCACTATATTTTTAGTGATAGAAAGAGGTTTCCTATATTTGTTGCAAATAGAGTGAAAGTAATTAAGGATTTCTCTGAAAATACACAGTGGAGATATGTTCAGAGTAAAGAGAATCCTGCTGATATTGCATCAAGAGGTTTCACAAGTCAGCAAATGCTGAACAGTAACATTTGGTTTGATGGCCCATATTTTCTTAGAGGACCAGAGGAGCTGTGGAAAAATGATATGCCCCAAGGTGTAGTTGAATTGGAAGGATCTACAAGTTTTGCAGTGCATCCAGAAGATGAGGAGGGAAATGCTGTTGATAAGTTTCTTAAGTATTATTCTTCATGGCATCGGTTGAGGATGGCTGTTGCTGTGTATCACCGTCTTTTTCATACTGAAATCTAAGAGACAAGCTAGACTTAATGGTTCAATTACAGCAGAAGAATTAGATGCTGCTGGAAAAGCAGTCATCAGATATATCCAGAAGAAAACTTTTAGTAAGGAAGTGACACTCTTACAAAAGAGCGAAGGGTCAAGGGCCTGGACTTTGTAGTAGCAGTAGCATTTATAAACTAGATCCCTTCATTGATCCTAAAGACAGGCTTCTTTGCGTTAATGGACAGCTCTCCAAAGCAGAAATTTCAGCTGGCGAGAAACATCCAATGATATTACCTAGAAAGAATCATATTACCACTTTGATTATTCGTTACACACATGAAAAAATTAGCTCATGCTGGACGCAACCATGTGATGGCAAAACTTAGAGAACTTTACTGGATTATCCGTACCAATGCAAGTGTCCGCCAGGTTCTACAAAGATGTGTCATTTGCAGAAAAATGAGAAACCCTGTTCTAAACCAGAAGATGGCTGATTTACCATTGGAAAGAGTAATTCCAGCTGCTCCATTCACACACACAGGTGTTGACTTCTTTGGGCCACAGGAAGTCAAAGAAGGAAGGCAAATCAGGAAGAGGTATGGTGTATTATTTACTTGCTTGTCTACAAGAGCAATTCATATAGAGACAGCCAATTCCTTAGACACATCGTCCTTCATAAATGCTTTAAGAAGGTTTGTTGCTAGAAGAGGAAATGTAAAGAAGATTTGGTGTGACAATGGGACAAACTTTCATGGAGCTGAGAAGGAGTTGAGGAAGTCACTGCAAGAGATGAATGATGATCAGGTCAGAGCTTTCCTCTCAAAAGAAAGCATCAGCTGGACCTTCAATCTCCCTACAGCTAGTCATATGGGAGGTGTGTCGGAACGTCAGATTAGAACTGTGAGAAAGGTCTTGACTCCTCTCTTCAAAGAACATGCTGGACGACTGGATGATGAGAGTTACCGTACTCTTCTCAAAGAAGTTGAGGCTATAGTGAATGACCGTCTTTTGACCACAGTCAGTGACAGCCCAGATAACTTACAACCACTCAGTCCAGCACAGCTTCTCACACAGAAATCAAGTGTTGTGATGCCACCACCTGGTGTTTTTCAGAAAGGAGATATGTATCTGAGACAGAGGTGGCGATATGTTCAATTCTTGGCTAACTTATTCTGGACTAGATGGCGAAGAGAATATTTATCAACATTACAAGAGAGACAGAAGTGGAACAAGGAAAAGCGGCACCTTCAAGTTGGTGATATTGTCCTTGTAAAAGATGATAATCAGTTAAGGAGTAACTGGATGATGGGTCATGTTATCAGCACTGGAAAGGACAGAACCGGTTTTGTACGAAGTGTAGTTTTAAAGACACAAACATCAGAGCTCCATCGACCCATTCAAAAGCTTGTTCTTCTCCTTGCAGTAGAGGAACAATGATTATAATAGTTATTTTTATTAGGATCAAAGGATTTGAGAGTATATTACATTTATTATAGATGTTATTTATATCAACTGCATTTATAGATATGATTGATTTTGATAAACAAATAATTTGTTTATAGGGCCGAGATTGTAAATGCAGCATTTTATAGAAACCATTTGTGTATATAATCATTAATAAGCTCTGTTTTTCAACTTGGTGATTAGGGTTAAATTGTATTGTAAATATTTTGTCCGTTTTACATGTAAACATTGTTCAGTCTGTTTTGGATTGTTACTGCTGTAATTTGTTTGTTAATTGTTGTTGAGTAGTTCTTGAAAAGATTGTTTATCCTGGTAGTTATCAGTGTTGGAATTACACTGTAACAGTTATAAGTTTCTGGAAATAGGATCAAGGTTTTTTGATGACTGACAGAGTAGAAGAAGTCTTCAAAGTGTAAAGAACATTTCTTTGGAAATTCGTTTCGCTTGTATTGGATGTAGCTTAGAGTAACACAGATGTAAGTTTATTTCTTTACTGAAATTTGTATATATTCTATTTCATGTTTGTGGTGTTTTGTAGTTAAATCAAACTATTATCAATTCTTTGTATATTATGGAATTTCTTTTAACAATTTTAGTAAGTTTGTATTTTGTTGTTTTCAGTTTCTTGAACCTCGTTGCCCTGCACTACTAGCAAAGTACTCATCATTGGTTCTCTGGTCTTGGAGTACTGACCAACTATAAGCTTTTACAGTTATGGTCAACTTAAGTTGTAGTGCTTAGTGTTAAGTGATTTAAAGCTTTAAGTTGGTTTAAAGTGTCTTGTGATATCAACTTGAACTTTATATCAAATTTTTAATAAAGTGTGACGTGAGTAACAGTATCTGTGTCTTTTCTACATCTCATCCCTGTGGCTTTGAAGAAAACAGCAGCTACAATGATGGTGGTCTTTTGGATGTTGTCGGGATGCACAGGGACTTGGAAGTATGACTTCAGCAGGTCCATGTTTGAGAAAATCTTTGCGCCGTGGAGGGCGGCCGTCAGGTCTTGCATGTTAGGGAGGGGGCAGTGGTCTAGTGTTGTCAGTAAATTCAAGCGCCGATAGTCCCTGCAGGGCCTCCATGAACCATCGGACTTCTTTACCACGTGGACGGGAGATGCCCACGGGCTTGATGCTTTTTTACAGATGCCCATCCATTCCATCTCTGTGAAGGCCTGCTTGGCGTCTTGTAACTTTTAGGGGGACAGTTGTCGGAGCTTGGCATGGGTTGGTGGGCCCCTCATGGTGATATGATGGAAGATGCCATGCTTTGCTGAAGCCCCTGGTGACTGGCGTAGCTCTGGTTTGAATGCATCCGGGAACTCCTGTAGGAGGGATGTGTAGCTGTTGGGGGCTGTGGAGCAGATGGTGGGCATCCCAGGTCGGGTGGAGAGCTTACGGGAGTGACAGGTCCCTGTGTCGAGGAGGCGCTGTCTTCTGACGTCGACCAGAAGTCCGTTGTGCCCTAGGAAGTCTGCGCCCAGCAGGGGGAACTTTACCTCTGCGATGATGAAGGGTCAGTGGTATCTGCGGCCCAGAATTGTGATAGTCAGGGTCGTCGTGCCATACGTGCGGATGGGAGTTCCATTTGCTGTTATGAGGGCGGGTGTTGAGTCAGGTATCTTTTCTAAATCTTCCTTAGATGGCGGGAAGATTGACTGCATTGCTCCCGTATCTACCAGCAGGCGCTGTTTCGAAATTTCGTCTCTGATGAAGAAGCCTGCTGGTCAGGGGAAGTTAGATTTTGTGGCCACTGCTGTTACTTGTGGCTGCTTTGTCATTTTTTGTAAAGGAACAGGGAGGTCTGCAGTTCCTGGCGTTGGTGCCGAATTTTCTATGGAAGAAGCACTATGCCGGGTTTGACCATGTCCTGTGTTCCCTGAATGGTGTCTCCTTCCTGTAAATGGCGTTGATGTCTCCCTTTGCTGTTGTTGCCCTCCGTCAGGCTGCAGGCTCCCAGGGCGGCGGCTGTGAGGTCGGCAGCTGGGTGGGCGGCAGCTGCGAGGACGGCAGTGTGTTTCGAGGTCTTGGTGGCCTCATGTATTTTCTGGGCGACGTCGACTAAGGCGACCATGTCGAGGGCGTCTGCGTCTTTTATCTGGCCCCTAACTTCCTGTGTGAGGCGCCGAAGGAAGATCACTCTCGTTAAGTCTACCTTCCTCTTCCTCCCGTTTTCGTTGTGGCCTGGCAGTGTTACCAACCCCAGTAGTTCGTCCCAGGCTTCCCTGGGTGATGCTTCTACGGGGCCTGGGACAATAGGTCAAGTGTAAGCTGCGCTCTCTTGGTCATGGGCATGGAGTAAGTTTGGATGAGTTTATTCTTCAAGGCCGCGTATGTGACCTTGTCCGACTGCATGTCGAACCAATTTCTGTTGAACACTTCTTCTGGGAGTGCCGTCATGGTGACGTCGGATTTAATAGCATCGTCTGAGATGCGCGCCATGCGAAAGTGAGCGTCTGTGTGCAGGAACCATGATGTCGTGTTCTGCCGTGAAAATGGAGGAAGTTTGACCGCGTCTGGCTTTGTTGGCGAGAGGGGCATACAGATGATGCTCGCAGGTTTGCATTGAAGTTCAGCTTCTGACATCTTTACTGCTCACCCCAAAAACACAGGAAAATGCGCCGTATTGAGTCTGTTAATGGTGCTGATTGTTCGAGTGGTCGAACAAAGTGCCAAAACGTGCCCTTTTTGGGTATGCCGTATTTAGTCCGTTAATGGCATGGTTTCCACCAGGGAGGGAGCTATCAGAGGCCTCAACTTTGACGCCACAATTAGTCCGCTAAAGGCTTTCTGATGGTAGGCTGGGGCCGTATTTAGTCCATTAATGGCTGGGGCAAAACTGTGCTCCCTGTCACTCTGGGGTCACCAGTGTGAGGTTCGAGAAATGTCAGAAGTGAAAGACTGATCCTTTATTATTCTCGACGTGTTTATAATGCGGAAAGCAAGCGGAAAGGTAATGGGCGACCTGAGGTCCCCTGCTGTGTCCATACAGAAATTGTGTTTGCTAACAGGCATAAGACATATACAATGCATTACAGAAAATGCAAAAGGCAGATATATATATATATATATATATATATATATATATATATATATATATATATATATATATATATATATATATATATATATATATATATATATATTGGCAGAAAGGCCGTACTATTATGCATACAATGAGATACATAAAGAATCTGAAATAATAACAAGTAACATATATGACGTGATTAATGTACATATGAGGAAAGAAACACAAGAATGGAGAGGCGCTCTGATGCCCTTACAAAAGAAATAAGGTCTTTATTTTGCAATGCATATAAAGTTAATATAAAGGATACCACGACGCATGTGTTGAGGCTTTCTCACGCCAAAAGGGAGCATCGCCTCCTTGTCTTTTACTTCTTAACAAGCAATTCACCAAGCTAGAGATGAATGGAGGTCGGATGTGAACCTCAAGGTCTTCAAGTAAAAGCCAGCTCAAGTGGCTATAGGTGATCCTTCCCTCATCCTCAAGAATTGAATAAAATTTCAACTTAAAATCTAATGATCCTACTGAATGAACTATTCTGTTAACAAGGATTTCAGGGAGTTTTGCAGTCACCGAGATGCCAGGCTATTCTTCGTCAAGAAACATTTTTGTCGAAAGCCATCTACCTCCTACTTCATGGCAAGACCTTATGGAGGTAAGACCTTATGGAGTTTTGGTTCTCAACTTGAAAATGTATTTCCCAGATCAAATTAATTGTGAAGCATGAACTTACAATCACTGAGTCATAGTTTTGGGAGTGCAGGCTCCATTCAAAGAGAATTAGAAAAAATAGTTCTAGAGAGAGAGGCTTCAGCCTTTCAGACCCACTGGTTTTGCTATGACACACCCCTGGCTCCTCCCCCCGACAGCCGTAAGCGAGCACAAACCACGCCCATCGGGGCGGAGCAACCAGAGACATGCGAGTTGACAGGAACCAAACCGTCATATTTGAAGTTGACAGGACACAGGCAACACCTGTTACACCTCACCATTACTACAACCCTCCCCTAATTATTGTCACGAGGGACAACGACTTAATCAACCAATTAAAATGTCCAAAAAAGTTGTAGTATCAGCAGATGTGCATAATCTTAGCGAAACTAGCGATGATGACAATATTCCACTGGCACAACCCAAAAAGAAGAGATGTCCCAAAACGGAAGAAACCAGCCAGGAACCTTCCAATAGTGAAATTCTTCAAATGTTATTATTACAGAATCAAACATTATTGAAACTAGTGGAGAAAGGGTAAGGTTTAATATTCTGTTTTTATATAAAAACGTCTTGGATAGCAGCGTATTTAGACAGATGACGTCACAAGCATGGCAGTAAAAGATAAACAATGAGCCGGTGCGGACCGTGCGGTAGTTATAATCGTAAAAGTTTGAGAATAGATAAATTTCGAGACCGAAGTACATTATCATATAATCCTAAACTATGTGTAAAGTGAGCCTAAACATTATAAGGACTAGATACTTATATGCCAAAGGTAATTAATGTTGTAAGGTGAGGTGTTAACTAGATTTGCCTTATGTACCAAAGAGCCGAGTAGCCTAACTAGCCTAACTTTTTCTAACTTTGAGTTTAACATACTATGTCAATCTAGGCTACCTCTTAGCCGCTCCCTTCCGCCTATCCCACTGAGATCCTATCGTCGACATTTAACTGGAGGGGTTCCTGTCAATGGCGGTATAATTGCGCCTACCTCAGCTAATGGGTAGAATTTTATATCACACTCATTTCCTTTCGATATAATTGTTTACCCCTTACCATGAGGAACTGTGTCTTAAGAATTTCTGACAGGTCGGCTATATAAATAATATAAGATGATTACTGTAGAGGCTATATAAATTTAAGTATGGGATACTAGTGAGAGGATGCCGATTGACCTGAATTAACCGATGAAGGCCATTTGAGCCTAGAACCCGATTGCCTGGCTTCAGCCTTCTAGGTCTGCTGCTGTCCAACCTGATTTGTAAATTCATGAGCCATATTATAGACATCAGTTAAACTTTTATTATCAAATTTGAGTCTAGTTTTTCACTCCTATTGCAGAAGTGGTTCGACTTCAAAAAGGAATGACAATTCCCCTCCTCCTAAGCGCCCTCGCCGTAAAGTAGATTTACCTGAGAATGCAAATGAAGAATTATTTACAACTTATAATGAAGATAGTAGTGACTATGAAGAATTTAACCCGCTTACCTTTAACAAACCTATTCCTACTTATATATTTAACAATTTTAATGCTGTGCCCTCCATTCATAGAGATGGGAAAATACAATTAAACGACTCCCTAATTGCATTAACATTAAGTGAAGGAGACAAGAACTCTCATGATCAATTCTTTGTTTGTAATCATAATAAAGAACTTGCAGACCTTTTCAAATTGATATATTTGCCAAAGTTGAACTTTTGGCCAAGTGGCAGGTTGTTTAATGAAGATTTCAAGAAGAAATTTCACTTTGATATTGAAAACATTAAGATGGCTATATCTTCTTTTCAAGGGCATGCAGCGCTGGTGCAATTAGCTTACCCCTCTAAGATTAACGATATTGATTTCATTACTAAAGTGATAATTGGGCCTTTCAGGAAACACATTGATCTAATTAAAAGTTTAATCCGCTCATTCAGAAGTAGAACTTTACCCAGGAACCTCAATTTAGATACCAGAGAAGCTATTATTAAAGCTGAAACTAATGATATATGGGTCATATCAGATGATCAAAGGAAAGCTATTGCTTCATGCTTTCGAGGCGGTCCCCTTCCTAGAGGAAGGGACATTATCTCTAGAGGTGGAAGGTTCAACTTTGGCAAGTATCAGGGCTACCCCAGAGAGAAATTTAACTTTTACAGAAGATTCAGGGGAAGCTTTGGGTTCAGGAATAGGTTCAATCCCTACAGGCGAGGTATCAAGAGAGGTGTCCGAAGAGGGGGAAGGGACAGACAGCAATTAATTCAGACGTCAAAGATAAGAAACAAAACTAATTATGCTTTTAAATCTTAATACCATCGAGCCCTGCTCGGACCAAGTGGAAAATAACCTGGAGCTACACAGTAAAGATAAAAATTTGGCAAATGTACCCACTAACAATTCAATGATATTGGAAGAGTTAAATTTCCCTACAGAAGCCTCTAGCTCCAAGGAAACCCCTCACGCCCCTCCAGTAAGTGGGATAGGTAGGTCATTGACAAATAAATTAAAAAATTGGCAAAAACTCCGAAATTCTTCTTTTGCACGCAACTTGATCAGTAAGGGTGTAAGACTCCCATTTACCAATAAAAATAAGGCTCAAAAGACTTTGAAAAGATTTGGGGTTGATAGATATTATTCTTCTAGCAAGAGAATAATACTAGAGAGAGAATGTGACAGATTACTAGACCTAGGGGTAATAGAACAAATTAACAGAAATTCTTTCTACTACTCTAACCACATATTTTACAAGCTTAAACCCGATGGGAGCATTCGCCTAATCTTCGATATGAAATGCCTTAATACTATGATCAAGAAACCTTCTTTCTCTATGCTGAAACCTAAAACTATATTCCCTTATTTGCATTTAAACAACTGGGCATGTAGACTTGATGTAAAGGACGCTTATTGGCACGTCCCTCTTCATTCCAGTGCTCAAAGATTCCTAACGTTCAAATTAGGAAAGCGTAAATTCAAATGGACGGTTGTTCCCTTCGGGTTAAAGACAGCTCCCTACATCTTTTCCAAACTAATGTACACAGTAGTTAAATACATTAGGAAGAAATATAATATACTCATCTTTAACTACTTAGATGATATACTCATACTGGCAGATGACTTTCACAAATGCGAGTCTCACATCCAAATAGTCATTGATGTGCTCACGGAACTGGGTTGGCAAATATCTATTAAAAAGTCTGTTATTCATCCAGTGCAAAAGATAGAGTTCCTGGGAGTTCATTATAACTTGGAGAACAAAACAATGAGACCAATGCAGAAAAACATTGATAAATGTATCAGGCTTGCCAATACAGTATCCAACTTGAACAGATCTGACCTCAAATTATATCAAAGATTGATAGGATCACTTAACTTCTGTTCCTACTACACCTTTTATGGTAGATACCATCTTAAATTCCTTCACAGATTTCATAGATATTTTGCTAAAGGATATAGAATCATTCCTCCTCCTTTCAAATCCTTTCTAGAAGCATGGAAACAGACTAACATGTATAGTGTTATAAACATTCCTAATAATCAAGTAGATCTAGAACTATTCACAGATGCATCCAACTTTGGCTGGGGTGGAGCATTAGTAGGAGAACATGGCATACTCTCAACTAATAATACATGGCTACAAAATGAGAATACTCTGCACATTAACATTAGAGAACTACTTGCATGCATTTATTGTATAAAACACTTCAGAGACAAACTAAGAAACAAAGTGGTACTAATTCACATAGATTCACAAGTAACATACTGTTGGGTCAAAAAACATGGTAGCATTAGGAACAAATCGGCCCAGGAGGCCATCAAAGTGTTACTAAACATCAAAGGAAAATACAACATAGACATTCAAACTAAATGGATTAAAGGGAAAAGCAATGTGATGGCTGATTCCCTATCGAGAGACTTTGGTTCCATACATCCAGAAGCCACTCTTGACGATAATCTATTCAATTTAATTTGCACAGATATGAATTTCTTTCCTGAAATAGACCTTTTCACCAATGGCTTTAATTCTAAATGTAAAAGATTTTGTTCTTCCGTACCCAACACAAAAGCAATCAGTAATAATGCTCTTCACATTAGCTGGGAAGGTTCTTCTCCTCTTTATGCTTTTCCCCCAGGCTTCTTACTGCATAAAGTTGCTTTTAAGATATATAACGAATGTGATAACAACATGCTCTTCTGCACTGTTTCCCAGGAAACGGAACCATGGATTCCCCTAGTCAAGACAGTCTCCAAGGAATACCGGAAGTACAAAGTCAAAGTAGAAGGCTGCCAGATACTTCATATGGACTGTACCTTACCCTTAGCGCAACACCACTTGAATTTGATCGCCTTCAGAATATAAAAGATCAACTACCTTCCATATTTCCTCCAGAGATATGCAACAAAATTACTTCCAGTTTACGAGACAGCTCCATGGCCAGTACCAAAATCTCTTCAGTAGCTTTAAAGAGTTCATACACAATAAATATGGAAGTAACAAGTTCCCTCTTTTATCAGTGCTACTCTATTTTAACGAATTAATAGACAAGGGTCTAGCATACAACACACTAAAAGGATACCGAGCTGCTCTTGGACCGGTTTTGAAGGGATATTTTCCCAATTATCGTCTAGCAGAAGACAAGTATATTAAAGCTATGCTTGATGGAGTAAATAGAAGAAGACCCAGCAATTCTCATCAATTTCCAGGCTGGGATCTTGATAAAGTGGTTTCCTTCCTCAACACTACAAGAGATGATTCTGTGCTGCTCATGATTCAGAAGACCTTATTCCTCGTAGCTTTGGGTTGCCCATTGAGAGCTAACCAATTTAATCATCTATGTATCTCCAGGAGCACCTTCACGCCAGAAACCATTGTGTTAAGGAACCACCCTTCCTTCATGGCCAAGAATCAGAGAAACAATTACACTCCTATTGAATTCAGCTTTAGGCGTCACCCTACCAAGCCAAAAATTTGTCCAGTTAGACAAACTTTTATCTGGAGTACACAAATAAAATCTGTGCAGAAAGGAACATAGATAGGGAAGACCATATTTGGCTGGATGAAAACTTCAAGATCATGTCCCTTCCAAAGATGAGGCAGCTATTCAGGGACTGTATTTTCAGAGCTGATCCCAATGCCAGAAAACACCACCAATTTCCACTCTATCAGAGGTCAAGCAGCTTCAAGGATGATGTATAATGGAGTTATGCTGCAAGAGATAATGGCTAGAATGAATTGGAAAAGCAACTCTGTATTTGGGTCATTTTATGCTCTCCTCGGTCTACAGGGAGCTTTCAATGCAGTCGTTGCAGGACTTCATCTTCATGCCCCTGAAGTATCAGGTGAGCAAAACCAGTGGGTCTGAAAGGCTGAAGCCTCTCTCTAGAACTGACAGTTTACTTGTGAACCTAAGTTCTGGAGAGAAGAGGCGAGGCCTTTCAGACCCAGGGTCTAGTTCACCCTCCGACCCTACCCCCGTAACCGAGGAGACCATTCTGGAGGAAATAAAGGATTTGTAAAGTAATTACATACAAAAGTCAACAGCTTACATGTTTCTGAAGGCCAGCCATAACATTTTTCAATTATTCATAAATTTCTTTAAGGTATACTTAGGCTCTTATCCTTGCATTTAGAGGAAATGCAACTTTTAGGTAACAAGATAGGAATATCTTAAAAAGGGGAGGTGAACTACTGTCACATTATATCATCTTAGAATATAAAGAGGAATGGAAAATGTCAAAATTCACAAATTGGAACTTTAAGTTACTACTTGTAGTAATTTGCAATCTCAAATAAATCTCACAGCAGTAAATGGAATGGTAAGTACAGATATACTTCATAGCAACTTGCAACTTTAAATATGGCGGTTTGGTTCCTGTCAACTCGCATGTCTCTGGTTGCTCCGCCCCGATGGGCGTGGTTTGTGCTCACTTACATCTGTCGGGGGGAGGAGCCAGGGGTGTGTCATAGCAAAACCAGTGGGTCTGAAAGGCCTCACCTCTTCTCTCCAGAACTTAGGTTCACAAGTAAACTGTCAGTTCTCACATGTTGAAATGTCCCCATGGTTGCAGAAATGCGTTTCCTATACGTCTTCTTGAAGTTTACAACTGGGAGAAAGCTGTGCAAAAATTAAGAATAAATTTGAATGGGTAATGTCGGAAATTTCCTCGACAGATGTCACTGATTTTCGTTGTGCTGATAGACTGCACGATCAACCCATATACTACGGAAGTGACTTAGCTCCCATACAAGGATAAATGAGTCACGTACCAGGTTTTCTCAATTTATTTACAAAAATAAAACCATCTCAATCATCACTCTTACATAACAATCACACAAAACCTCCAACAAAAGAGCAATAACGAACTTATAATCCACGTGCCCGCAACACGAAACACATGGGCCACACGACTGCCCTCAACCTCGAAATCACTGAAATTTAACTATTAACACAATGCCACCACAGCATGCAAACACCCAAACAGTTATTCTCACAAAATCACTCCCATTACATGCTACAACTATGTAGGAGCACTCACAGTTTCAGACTTTACACCAACCTTTAGGAGCCCAAAAACACACGTCTGTTCCTAATGGGATCACTGGACCGACAAGCGCGAGATAATGGCGCGAGAGTCTCACTTCCCTGTCCAGGCGGTTGCTAACTGGGATAATTTATTTCTACACACTTGGGCTTAAGGACTCAAACCTACAACAAACCACTCAAACAAACAACAGGACAAAACATGACGTTGCATACTGTGGCAGTACATGCATTTCAACAAAATATGCAATAACAGTCGTGTTTATGAAGTGTCTTGACTAGTAAGTTCCCGCCATTGTGTGTGTTGTGCTGTATGGGCTTGACATCATCCAAAATTGTGTTGTCACACACCACCAGTTAATTCATTACATTTCACAAATATGTTGAAATTCCAGATTATTATCTTTTTAATTTATTTTTAATAATAAACTTGAGAATTATCTTAAAGTTTTTATGTTAATGTGAACTTTGTAAGTCAGTTCTGTATTTGCAGTCATTGTATACGCAGTCATTGTATAACTTATCTCCTTTTCCCCAGTAAAACCTGAATGCAGAGCGGAACGAGCAGCTCCTGGGCTCATTTTTTTTAAGAGTGAACTTGTTACCTGGTGTGGTGTTGTGATGTGTGTGCTTTAGAAAGAGCGATTACCCTTCTTCTTTGAACTTTGTCCATACAACCACTTTTTTGCCACAGTTTTTCTCATTTTGATCCTTCAAACCGAATACTTCCAGTATTTCAGTTTCTCAGGATACTGAACATATTATTTTGAGTCTAGGTAACTTTGAATCCGATTAGTCTATATCACCATCGTTTGTTTTGAATTGTTCACAGCCCCTTGTTCCCCATAAGAATTTTATGCAGGCAATATTTTTTTTTATCACGCACACACACACACACACACACACACACACACACACACACACACACATGCAACATCAAAAGATAAAGGGTCGACAACTAGGTAAGTGTCATTCTCCATTTTTGAAGGTAGATGTGGTTAACATAAGAGTACTGAGATGTAACGAGGCGATGTGTAATTTTTCCATTTCATAGCAATTTCACTGTTTGAGTAAGAGCTTTGCAATACGGCACTGACCAATATTATTTTTGTAGAACTCAGATTGTTACCTTGTGGGTTTTTTCTGTGTATCAGTGTTTTTGAAGAAGTGGAGTCTACTTGGATATTGTTGAGAATTATGTTATTTTATTAATTAACTTTGTCTGTTTAGAAAGGTGGTTTTGCCTTAAATTTCTCACCATGACTGCAGACAATTATAGCAATGAAGCCATTTTGTATGAGGCTGCTATAAGTGAAACTGAACAACTTTTGAGTGATGTAAAACGTGTTGACCAATTGCCCAATGAGGTAATCAAGTTGCACATAGAGTCCCTTTGGGCAGTGATTGATTCACTACAAGCAGCAGCAGCACCTTCTGGATATCATACGGAGATTAAGGGTCAAGAATTAGGTAACGCTATATCGAGGACTCACTTTCCTCACTCGCGCAAGACACGAGATCGCTGAACTCACCGAGAGGTTAGCAACGCCCACACCTGTTAATACAACATCTGCGGTACCTACCACCCCCTAGTATTCCACAACCTAAGTTGCCCCAAATTTCAATACCTACTTTTGATGGGAAAATCGAGCACTGATATCATTTTTGGACTATTTTCAAAGCAGTTATTCATGATAGGCAGGACATTAATGATGTCATAAAGTTTTCTACGCTGAATAGTTATCATAAGGGTAAAGCACGTGAAGCTGTTTAGCGTTTAGCTA
The DNA here is from genome assembly GCF_040412425.1 of Macrobrachium rosenbergii. Classification (NCBI taxonomy): domain Eukaryota; kingdom Metazoa; phylum Arthropoda; class Malacostraca; order Decapoda; family Palaemonidae; genus Macrobrachium; species Macrobrachium rosenbergii. The sequence goes on along the minus strand of NC_089742.1, from coordinate 91,010,378 downwards.
CAACTGCTAATTATACTGTAGCAATAAACGTGCTGGAGACTATCCAATGTCTCCTGCGAGTGAGAAGCTTTTCTTGCCACACAGCAAAGATGTCTAGATACCTTTGGAAGTCTTCAGTGGCTGTGTACCAGGGGATATGGGCTGTCTTCTGGAGTTGGTGTTGTCAACAGGATATCTTTCCAGTCAAAACTACTCTTCAGTGGGGAGCAGATATTCTCATCTATCTTCGCCAGGAGAAGCCTCTCTCAGTTGAGGCCATCAAGGGTTATAGAGCTGCCCTTGGCCAGGTCCTTTGGCTGAAGGGGGGTAGATCTCCCATCCCCATGGGAGATCTCTGTGCTTCTGAAAAGCTTTGAACAATCTTGCCCACCCAGGGAACTCTGGCCCCCTGAGTGGGATATGACTCTCGTTTTGAGGAGCTTGGCTCGTGCACCGTACAAGCTGTTGAGAGTCATCAGCTAGGGATCTGAGCTTTAAGACTATTTTGTTGCTTGCCCTGGCTTTGATAAGGAGAGTAGGCGAGCTTCACGGTGTGGCGGAATTCAAAACCACAAAAAACAGTACACAACACTCACCCTGATCCTCGGCTGCTGGAAGATGGAGTTAGGCGTCCACGGTCGCCAACTCAGCACCCAAACCACAAAACAAAACAAGGAAACATAAAAAGAAGATAGAACTATATACACAACAAGAACAGTACACTAACAAGAAAAACCAACAACTCTCAAAAAGCACACAACAAAACTGTCCAAGACCAAGCGACAGACCAGCACTAGCTCTGACTCAAGACTCCCTCAAAAACAAGAAAAATCCTTCACATATTCCACAGACAGACAGCGCCATAAACAAACTAACGTAAAACTTCCAACAACCTCAACGACAATTACATCCTCTCTCTCTCTCTCTCTCTCTCTCACTCTCTCTCTCAATTACAAACGTTGGGAAATGCTAAATAAAAATCCATTCATCCCTCTATAGTTCTCCCCCCTTTTAGCATTTCCCAACCAACACCTTTCACACTGCATTCAAATTGCCTTACGCAACACCCATGGATGCTCACTAGCAGGCCCTTTAGAACGCGTTTGCGGGCATGCAATCATTCTCTCAGACTCGCTCTCTCTTCCAGCAACATTCAGATTTACATTTTCTCCTCCATTCTCTCTCAGATTCACGCTATCTTCTTCACTATTACCACTCTCAATTTCATCCACAATCTCATCTATACCCTCTAACTCGTTCCCAAATACCTCCCCAATTCTTCAACTAACCCATCCCATTCGCTCATTGACCTTTCCAATTCCTGCAACGATTCATTCATGCTTTCAATCACTCGTCTATCACTGCTACGCTCTCTTACTCTTACACTTTGCTCACCTCCAACCGTTCACTTACCCCACACGTTCAGTCAACTCAGTTATATCAAACCCGCATATGCTATACGTTCTATTCATACCATCCCATTCATCCGTATTACACGCTTTATCACTCATTTTCACTTTGGCACTCACACCCTATCACACAACTTACAACCATTCAGTTTACTTACGTTCTTCCCTTTCTTACGTTTCCTACCATACTCTATCAAAACAAATTGCTGATCCTCCATACACAAGCTCTCATGCATACTTGGTTCACCCACATTCGATTTCAACCATTTATACACCCCATTCTCTCTCACATATTCCGGTACATCCTTCCATCTTTCCAATTGGTTATGATGCGCTCGTATTTCTCTCACACTACCATCTACACATGCTTCCCCTACAACATAACTAAGCCCACTGGGACCAACTTCCAACACTTCATACGGACCCTCAAATTTTTCACGCACTTTATTTACATTCAACCGCCCTTTCTCAATTACTTCTTTCAACACTTTCTCACCCACCTTGTAACTTTCAAACCTCTCATGCGCCTTCTTCCATACCTCCCTATCACTCTCAGATATACCCAATCTCGGTCTCACTATCTTTCAAAATTTAATACACATTTACACGGAGACATACCAATACCCTTATGCACGGTGGCATTGTATACCCACAACGCTGCCAACATTTACATCCCAATCATTATCACATTCACTCATCATACATAATATCTCTATCAACGTTCTCACCGTTGGTTCCGCCAATCCATTCAAACTGGGCATATACAGCGTAGAGTACACATGCTCTATGCCCCAATCACGCAACATTTGCTCAAACTCCCATCCAACAAATTCAGGCCCATTGTCACTCCAACATTCGCATCGGCTTGCACACACACATTGGCAACATCACTTGACCCACCATTCTCGCTACAGTCTCACTCTTTTTGTTCGAATCGCTACTGCATATGCAAACTTACTCAAATGATCTACCATCACAACCATTCCCACATGTCCTCTAGCAGTCACAGGCAACGACACACAATCAATCACAAGGTTTCTCAAATAACTCTTTCATCTGCAATCGCAACACAGGTGGATTCGCATGCACACTCTGATACTTACCCTTCTGACAGTCCGCACACATAATCGCTACATCCACACAAATTTTACTCAATCCAGTCACATACAATCTCTCTCTCATACATTCCCATAATTTATTTTTCCCCAGATGCCCAAACCTATCATGCACCAATAAACACATACCCACGGCTGCGTCTTCCAAAAATACTGGCACATACACTTCCCCATCCCATATTCCTTCCTGATGCAAAAAATAAACTATACCTTTACATACAACAAATCTCTTAGCACTTCGCTTATACACTTCTAACTCAGACGGCCAACTTCCTACTCTTACACCCCCTAACACACACTCTCTTAACATATTTATTTTCATGCACTGATTTTGCATCTGCTTAATTTCCTCTTCACTCAACAAATCATTTTCACTCCTTGCAATATCTACCATACCTACAAAACTAGTTTTAGACACATCCTCCTTTAACCTTCGTTATTTCCTGCCGCCCTTTCCTAAAATTCCCCTCCCGACATCCACACTTATATCATGCATTCTCATAAAATCAATTCCTAATAAAAACATGTTGGCATATCATTCTCATCCATAACTACAAAATTATGTATTATTTCAAATCCCCTAACTGAATTTTTAATTGTACCTCCTCCCATACTAACACACCCTTGTCCCAAACCATGTATCCTTACACTCGTTGATTTTCTTTTATATCCCAATCGCACCTTTCCAATTCACTAACTACTGTACTACTCACTAACGACACTTGTGCTCCCGTGTCTACCAAACTACAATATTCACTCTGACTCACCACTACATTCGTTACTAATTTACCTTTTGCTTCATGCATACACGCTCTCACGGCTACATTCACCTGCTTAGCTTCCTCACAACCATCCTCATCGCATTCATCTTCAACGATATCCTCAACCCTACCCCTTATTCCCTCATTTTCCCCACAATCACCTTTCTTAACCAGCCAGCTACAATTATCCTTTCCACAGTGAACATTTAAAATCACATTCGTACCATTTTCATTCACCCTTCCTTTATACTCCACCAACCTATTCCATCCAAAGAACAATCATACTGTAATTTTAAACATTTCAGCCACTGCTACCCCTAAATTTCCAATCCCACGTTGGGCGCCAAATATAATGTGGCGGAATTCAAAACAAGGAAACATCCCTCTATAACGGCCTTTCCTTCCAAGTTAAGCACTTGAGGGGGTGGGGATCTGTTACACTCGAGTTTGTTTTGGAATTTGTAGCGAAAATTCAGAATCTGTCTGTCCCTGATGCCAGATTCGAATCCTTTTTGATCCCCTCTAGAGGATTTTGTAGGTGGTATTGGGAGGAGATGCTACTTTGTCCAGATAGGGTGCTGCGATGCTACCTTAAGAGAACCTGGCATGTCAGGCCCGAGTGTCAATGACTCTCTGTCAGTACGAGCTCTACCAGAAAGAGGTGTCCAAGAACACAATCTCTTTCAGGCTTCATGAGACAATGAAGCAGGCTTACTCATCATCTGACAAGGTAGACAGTAGTGCTGTCCAGGTGAGAGCTCATGAGGTTAGGAGCATCGTCCATTCCTTTGCATTATGGAAGGACCTGTCAGTTCAACAGGTATTACGAGCCGGGGTGTGGTCCTGCCAGGCCTCATTCACGTCATTTTACCTTCAGGATATTGCCCACAGGTCCTTGGACAAATTGTGTAGCTCACTCAGCCCTCCTAAGGGGATAGATAGCATCTCACTTAAGGTGAACGGTACGTGAGAGAGAATGTGTGTAACTGGTCTCCTCCCATTTCTCTTTTACCTTCCTCTCTCATAGGGCAGAGAGACAGGTACCAAGCTGTCATATGCTGGATGGGCAGGTCATGCAGGTGAGTCTAGATAACTGAGCACCCTGCCTTTCATCTTTTGTAAGTTGTTAGATGCAGGTCCCCATCTCTCTAGAGGAGGGGAGAGAAGATTGACAATGAAACAAACCAGTTGGTTTTATTCGTAGTTTTATTGTCTCCAACACTATGGGTTCATCCAAGCCTTTACTGAAATAATGACGCACACTCATAACTTCACGCCCAGAAGTCTGGCAATTATAACATCCCATATGTTCAACATGCTGGAGGTGCAGGATTCCTTCCTCAGCTCTTCGTGACCAAGAAGGTATTCCCTGGTGGGTAGAACTTTCAGTTGGTTCAGAGATTTACCCAGACTCAAACTTCCAATGGGCAAGTCTTCTTAGTAGATACCAAAGGTTTGTATTGGTGTAGGAACAAATAGCAAATTTTAAAATTAATTTGTATTTTTTGTAACCTACAAATCTGAAGGTCTTCACATTTATGGCCCACCCTCAACCACCCTTCATTCTGGTACCTGGGCCGAAAGGCAAAGTGGAGTGCAGACCGACGAGTGGGAGCCACTTCCCCCTTAATTTCAGTAGTTAATGACCTTGTCTGAAAAGTTAACAGCCGTTCCACTTCGGGTCTGCAAGCTAAATCCTATGTAAAGACCTTCAGGTTTGTATGTTAGGAAAAATAGAAATTACTTTAAAATTTGCAATTTTAATGATCTCGAGGAAGAGATCGTGGCCTGTCCTGCAGACTGTTCCTTGGCTATCAAGTCACTTTGGTGACCCCAGAAAGAACCCAAGCTTTGATTAGCCAGCCATGGTCTGGGCTTGCTGACGTGTTTTTGGACCAGGTGAATTCTTTTGTTTCTAGTCAAGAAAATTCCCTCTGGTCCAACCGGGCATGCAAGACACTTCCTCTACCTCTAGCTCACCATAGGAAATATTATGCACCCTCGGAGCCCATTGCCAACCAAGCAGGTTGACTTGGACCTGACCCATCTGTGTCCCAGTTTGTTGCTAGTGTCTCTCCGTGAGGAGGGGGTCTCCCTCTTGCAGCTGGGGGCAATGGCATTAGAATCAACTGCCATGGCAGCATTCCAGACAATCTCATGGATTAACCTTTGGTCCCTTACGGTGGCCAAGACTGCTTCCTTTTCAGGCATTCACACACCCAAGGAGGAGGTAGCAATTAAGAGAATGATGCTGTCTGGAGGCAGGGCTATTACCTACCTCGCCCATCAGACAGTAAACCTGTGGGCAAACCTGTTGTTGAAAGGGTGAGATGCTGTGATGTCTCAGCTCTCTAGGTTTGTTGATCCAGAGTCAACTTTGGTGCTCAAGGATGGAAAGGTACTGGGATCCTCCTCCCTCTTTGCCAGAGGTAAGGTGGAGGCTGCAGTGGACAGGCTCCAAGTCAACAACAATGACAAGCTGGTTCACCAGGCAGTGTCTCAAGACCTTTGGGTCTTTGCGTGGCACTGCAGCTCAAGCCTTTGATCAGGCTGGCCCTTCCTCTTCAAGTCAGAGAAAGTCCCGGACTTCTTCGATCTTTCAAAGAGGAACCCAGTCTTCTACTCCAGTAGTGAAAGGAGTGCAGTTGCACCCCTTTCAGCCCCTCTCCTGGTCTAGGGAGTGGAGCAATGGAAAGAAGGGAGGAAGATGCTAGAATCGGCATTCCTCCCTGCTTGCTGCTGATGGTAGCGGTGTGTCTGTCGAGCCACTGGGCAACTTGGCAGCAAAATGGAGTAGAGACCTGGGTAGTGGATGCCTTCCAGGTAGGATATTTACTACCTTTCAAGTTTCTGCCACCTCTCGCTTTTGAACCAGTCTGATTCCAGACGTACATTCCTCGCTTGCAGAAGGATCTCACCACTAGGAAGAAGTGAATGTGATGCTCTAGAAAGGCAGTGTGGAAGTCGTGAAAGACCAGTCTCTGGAAGTTTACAGTTGTCTGTTTCTGGTGGAGAAGGTGGCAGGCGGTTGGAGACTGGTCACTGACCTTTCTCCATTGAACCGGATTGTTCACCAGATTCGGTTCAAGACGGACACGGTTCACTCAACCCTTGATTCTATCAGAGAGGGAGACTTCATGCTTTCAGTTGATCTGAAGGATGTGTATTTCTAAATACCTATCCATCAGTCCTCTGGGAAGTACCTCTGCTTTATGCTTGGGGGGAAGGTGTTCCAGTTCAGGGCACTTTGTTTTGGGCTTTCAACTGCCCCCAAGTGTTCACACAGGTGTACACGTTGATTTCAGCTTGGGCCCATTCACACAGGATACATCTTCTGATGTACCTGAACAACTGGTTGTTCTTGGCAAGCTTGTTGCTGTAGTTGCTTTGGAACAGAAATGGTCTTCTCAAGTTTTATCCTGACCTAGGTGTAGCGATCATTTTCAAGAAGTTAGATCTCACACCCAAGCAGTAGATAAAGTACTTGGGCATGCTGATAGACAGTGCAGCAGCAAGTCTTCCCTTCGGATTCTCATATCAGCAGGTTCAGAGAGGTAGCCCAGAAATTCCTGTCATGACAGGAAAAACCTGCTCAGCAGGGGCAGTTGTTCTTGGTCACCTGTCATCAAAGAGAAGCTCTCCCTCCATGGGCAGCTTTACCTCTGCTTTCTTCAGTGGAGGATGAAGAAGTCTCTGGCAAGGAACCCCCCTTTCTCCCCTGTTCCTCTCTTGGAGGAAGTAAGTAGAGATATAGCTTGGTGGTTAGATGACAGGAATTTCATAACAGTATTGCTGTTAGGCTCTTCCCCTCCTGAGATGCTTCTCTTCTCAGATGCATTGGCAAAGAGATGAGTTGCACACCTGGAAGAGTTGTTGGTTTCATGTGCGTGGAACCAGAACAACAGACACCTCCACATCAATGTCCTGGAACTAAAAGTAGTGTTTCTGGCTTTGCAGGAGTTTCAGGGCTGAGTGGTGGGCCACTCCATGGTGTTGATGAGCAACAACACAATGGCAATGGCATATGTCAGCAAAAAAGGGGGACTGGTGTCCTTCCAGATGAACAGGTTGGCAGTGCAGGTGCACGTGTGGGCAGTAGTGCACTCAGTAGAGCTGTCAGCCAGGTACATTCGGGGTTCTCAGAATGTAGTGACAGACAAGCTCTGTCGCCAGAGTCAGATGATAAGGACAGAATGGTCCCTACACCAAGATATTGTGGAGAGACTCTTCGAGTTATAGGGAGTCCCAAACATAGACCTGTTTGTGACTGGGTACAACAGAAAGTTACTTGTGTTCTGCTCAACTGTGCTGGACCCATGGGCTGCGATGGAGGATGCCGTCTAGCATCCATGGGACAATTTGATGTGTATGCTTTCCCTCCATTTTTTCTGATTCATTGGGTGGTCAACAGGATGATGATTATCCCAAAACTCAGGTTGAATCTGGTGGCTCCCAAGTGGCTGCACACCGAGTGGTATCAGGACCTGCTAGCTCTGTTATCTGAAGTCCTGAGAGAGAGATTCCCCTGTGGCACAACTTTGTGCCAGCCACATGTCAAGGGTTATTACCAGGCAGTAGAAGCACTAGAATTTCATGCCTGAAGACTATTCAGCATCTCCTACTAGTGAGAGGGTTCTCTTGATACATAGCGAAGGAGATGTCTGGATACCTGCAAAAATCCTAAGCAGCTGTGAACCAGGGTAAATGGGCTGTATTCTATAGTTGGTGGCATTGACAGGGTATCTCTCTGACCAGAGCTACTCTTCAGTAGGCAGCAGATTTACTCGTCTTTCTTTGCCGAGAGAAGCTTCTCTGTGTTTTGGCCAATAAGGACTATAGAGCTGCCCTTGGACAGGTCCTTCTGGTGAAAGGAGTCAATCCCTTGTCCTCATGGGAGATCCCTATGCTCCTGTGATGCTTTGAGCAATCTTGCCTACCCAGGGAGCTCTGGCCCTCTGAGTGGGATGTGACTCTCATCTTGAAGAGCACAAATCGTGCTCTGTACAAACCATTGAGAGAGTTGTCAGACAGGGATCTGACTTTGAAGACTGTTTTCTTGCTTGCCCTGGCTTCGGCAAAGCGATTAAGCATGCTTCATGGCCTTTCCTCTAATGTTAAGCACATGAGGGGATAGGGATTTGTTACGCTAGAATTTATCCCAGATTTCATAATGAAGACTCGAGTCCATCAGTCCCTGACGCCAGATTCAATTATTTTTCGATCCCCTCCCCAGAAAACTTTGTTGGTAGTTATCAGGATGAGCTGCTACTATGTCCAGTTAGGGCGCTGCAGAGAGAATTCGACATCTCAGGCCTGAGAGTCAATGCCTCTTCATTAGTACTGGCTCCGCCAAGAAAGAGGTATCCAAGAACATGATCTCTTTCTGGCTTTGTGAGAATATTAAACTGGTCTATACTTCGTCTGGTGAGGAAGATGGGAGTATGTTCCAGGCCAGAGCTTACTAGGTTAGGGGCATTGCCCCATCCCTGACATTCCAAAAGAACCTGTTGGTTCAACAGGTATTACAGGTAGGTGCGTGGTCTCTCCAGACCATATTCACCCCGTTTTACCTGCAGGACGTTGCCCACAAGTCCTTGGATACATTTTCCTTGGGCCAACAGTCTGTGTAGTTCACCTGGCTCCCAAAGGGGACGAGTAGCATCTTGTCAAAGGAGTTTGGTAAGTGAGAGAGAGTGCGTGTGAGTGACTGGTCTCCTCCCTTTTCTTTTTTACCTTTCTCTCTTGTAGGGCAGAGTCAGGAAGCTAACCGTCATGTGCTGAACAGATAAGGTTTGCAGGTGAGTACATGACAGGAGTATCTTGCCCTTCATCTTTTTGTAGATTGATTGGATGCATGTCCCCTCCTCCCTCTCTCTAGGCAAGGGGAGAGAAGGACAGAAAATGAAACAAACCCATTGGTTTTTTATAGCAAGTTTTACTGTCTCCTGTGCATACTGGTTCCTTCAGCCTTTAGCAAGGTATTGAAAGCAAACTCATTACTTCATGCCCAGAAGTCTAGCAGTTGTCACATCCTATATGTTCAACTGGCTAGAGGTGTGGGACTCCTTCCTCAGCTCTTTTAGACTAGGAAGGTATTCCTGGGTGGGTAAAACCAACCAGTTGGTTCAGAGATGTGCCCAGACTCCCCCCATCAATGGGAAAGTCTCTTATGTAAAGAATGAAGGTTTGTATATGTGTGGGAACAAAGAGCAAATTTAAAAAAAAAATAATTTGTATTTTTCCTAACATACAAACCTGAATTTCTTTACATTTACATCCCAACTCAGCCACCCCTCATTCTGGTATCTTGGCAGGAAGGCAAAGTGGAGTGCAGACCGGCAGGTGGGCGGGGCTTCCCTTACCCTTCGGTAGTTAACGATCTTTTCTGAAAGTTAAACAACCCTTTCAGCTCGAGTTCGCAAGCTAAATCCCTATGTGAAGAACTTAAGATTTGTATGTTAGGAAAATACAAATTATTTAAAAAATTTAATATTTTTGCAATGTAATGATAACATGCTAATATTCTATACATACCGATAATTCTTTACATGTTATTGTGGTAAGCAAGAAGAATCTAAACATACCTGTTAAAGACATCAGTTAATCTTGAGAGAGATTTCAAGAGTGTGTGAACGATATTGATTGTTCTTTCTTCATTTTCCCACAGCTGTTGAATTTGATAAGAAGAAGCATGCAGGGCGTGGCCTCCACTTGTCACGCTCATCTGTGTACAGATGGTGTAAATAACAACAGAAGAAATAAGCGATGATCCAATGGATACAGGCACCATATTAGGCTATTATGCGACGTGTAGATGGGATCTCTAGCGATCAATTCCTGTTGATAAATGATCACCATATTACCTGAGGACCTCTGTACAAGGAATGTTATCTTAAAAACCTAACGAATAAGTTGTGTAGTAAGGGCAAAGGTTAGGGACATCAGCTACCATAGAAAGATTCATACCTCCAATTTTAACTATACTAGTTCATTTCTGTATAGGCCTATATACTGTACATACATATCTTACATACATATACATACATATATATATATATATATATATATATATATATATATATATATATATATATATATATATATATATATATATATATATATATATATATATATATATGAAGATATATATATATATATATATATATATATATATATATATATATATATATATATATATATATGCCTCTGCATTTTGGAGTGGGTGGTGCCAGAAGGAGACAGGTTCGGTCTTCTGCCGTAAACCTGGAACTTATTAAAAAAAAAACTACCAGCCACTGGGTCAATACATATTTCATTTCAAGGAACATCTCAGCCCCTCATTTCTTTCTTCGAATGTCATAGGCAAGTAGGTATGCATACCCAGGATGTGATCATGAGACCTATGCTGAATGCTCAAGGAGGCTGCTGACAGTTTGCATAGAATCACATAGGCTGTAGGTCATAGTTCCAGAACTGGCAGCAGGCTGTCCAACACTGAACATTCCAGCATTAGAAATCACTCAAAAAAATATGTAAAACCTCTGTAGAATATAAAGATTTGACGATTGTTGGACGAGTAAACAATGCAATTTACTTGTATATTGTCTGCGTTGTAGCCTACATATTCCAGATATTTCCCAGGGAAGTGCATTTGTCCTTGTTCTTTTGCTTTGCTGTCCGTCTCCCTAGTTATTAATTCTTTCGCTTTCACAAGTAGCCTAAGTGGCTGTTATCCCACAAATTAATATCACGTGACACTCAGATTAAACACTCCCAAACAATTTTGTATATCAATTAGCTAATATTCTTTGCGGAAGTTTGGAGATCTTTTTCCTATTGGTCTAAAGCTTTGGACAGACACTGTCAACCTGACTCTGTGTTTATGGTGTACTTCTCTCTAAGCACACTTAAATTCTTTCATTTTTGGTAACGAACTTCCCAAAATCAGCTCCCTTCCCCATTTTACAGAGGAGTTTTTCATAGTTTTTTTTTTTAATACTCGTTCTTTTCATTGATTGTAATCTCCACTTTACCTCTCCGTTGTTCATCCATCCATGTTTATTCTTGCACTTAGTCTTCAGAAAACTCTTTCTTTACTTTTCAGATCTGATCTTGAAAGTGTCTGTTTCGGGAGATCACAACTTAATCCAGTCCAGGCTTTCATTACACGCTTAGTTAGCTCCTTCTCCAATCTGCTATCAAATACCCAAATGCTGTTTAAAGGAGATTTAACCTCTCGATTCAGTCATCATTTTGGGCTTTTGCATTCCATATGGACTTGGTTAAACCATATTGTTCACTTACTGAATTGTTTTGAAAAAGAATGTTTCTTTTATATTCATGTTAGTTGTTTCAGCTCAGTGACTACAGCTTTTTATTGTCCTTTCCCGCCCATGTTTAAAATATTTCTATCACTTTTGAGGTGTTCCTTGTCCTGTTTCCCCTCTCTTAACTTAGTTGAATATAAGCCAACTAATAAAATCAATGACCACACAAAACAAAGCCAGTATTCCATAACAAACATTCTCTCGAACAGATCCAGATTCTCTCTGGGAAGAACTAGCCTTTCATATGCTATAACTGGACATGACCTAGCAAAATGCTAAATGCTCCAAAAGTCCTTCAAAAGAAGGCATTAATAAAATAAAAGCACGTTAAAAGAAAAGAAAGAAGACAATGACCCTGAGTATTCCTTCAGATCAGATATCTTGGATATGCTATAACTGGACATGGCCTAGCATAATGCTAAACCTGGAAAATATTAATCAAATTTTTAGCCCTTCTCATATCTTGAATATCCTGCCTATGCTAAACCTGGAAAATATAGCCCTTCTCGTCAATATCCTGCCTGTGTAGCATTGTGCTCACTCAAAAATGTACTGCAGCATGTTCCAGAAGTTTTCGTTCACTTAAAAATAATTTATTCTATTGATATATACGATGAAATGTGCTTTTCTTATTCGATTTTGGTTATTAATCATACGGCTAATAATATAGTAAAGAATGGTGAATGAAAAATTCATATTATGAAAAATGACGAAACATTTTGAAAAATTCCCTGTCAGATGATTGGGCAAAAGAGTCAAACAAGAACCTATATTTTGAATCCAAATAAAAGCATATTAACTAATAAAATATATATATATAATATATAATAATCACCGGCGAAATTATACATATGAAGAAAGAAAATTTTCTAGCTTAAGCGTTGTCAAAAACACAAAGAAAAAATCTCTTAGTGTCGAATGTTATTGTGTGACGCCACACTGTCTCGGGCTCTCGGAGTTGTCAGTCGTCACTTGCGCGATAAATTGGATAACAGACTCAGCCGCACCAAATTATCTCACAGGTCATCGATCATTAGTTGCATGAGACTAATGTGTCATTGTAGATATTGCTAGGCAGCTGGACTTAAATAGAACAACCATGTATAGATGGAAAGGACAACAGAAAGAGAAACATAATAAATTTATTGATAAAAGTGGACGACGACCCCATGGTTGCACTACTGTTGAAGATCACCATCAGATGATCATTGAAGGAGCTCCGGCCAACTCCCCTAACAACTGGTGTTGCTATAAAGAGAGAACATTATGCTCTACCTTCAAGTTCATGCCCAAACCATCCGTAACAGGATACATGAGGCCAAAATATTTCATAGTGTTTCTGCCAAAAAAAAACCTTCATAACAGAAAAAAACAAGAAGAGAGGCTAAGGTTTGCGTTACAATGTTATCCAGTGGCCAATGATTTCTGGAAGAAAGTCGTCTTTTGCGATGAGGAGCAGACATTCTCCACTGATGAGCATGGTAGTCTTCCTCACTGCTGGCGTTTAACATAAGTCATAACATTGAAGTTTTTGCTAATTTTGATTCTTTAGAAGCTCAGATAATAAGAAATACAAAAATAGGAGCAATATATTTAGTTAATTTCATAAGAGGTATCAAAATGATAGGCCTAAGTAGCAATGAAATAAACTAGTATATATATATGTATATATATATATATATATATATATATATATATATATATTTATATATATATATATATATATATATATATATATATATATATATATATATATATATATATATATATATATATATATATATATATATATATATATATATATATATATATATATATATATATATTGTTGGGCCTAATGCTAGGCAGGATCAGGAAATGATACTCAGCATGGTTTCGTATCTTCATTGCAACTGACTCACAGCGGAAGACGGAAGTACAGATAGCTCGTGACGTGGACAATGATGTCACTTATATGGGCGGCGCTTAGGTGCTGCTAGCAGGTTCATCAGCTAACACATCTTACATCTCCCTCCCAAAATATTACGAGGAGGGTAATATTTTCAAACTTACCATTGTCAACACATTGGCAACTTCAAAGACAGACAATATGATAAACAAAATGCTGAACACTTTTAAAGAAAAACATTAAGACACAGGTATGGTGAACCACAATCATAATGAGTAATGGCAACATTAAGATGATGGAAAAGTAGAGAGAGTGAAAGGGAGAGAGAGAGTTTAACATCAATGGCACTAACATATCAAATGAAATAATCATCACATTAGCAAACATGAAATCAAGGTACATTTAAATGCAGTAAAAAAAAAAACTTTCATTTTGTAAAATGCAGAATCAAAGCATGGTTAATTAAACATAATCGTTCATCCAGGCAGGGGCCTCTCTCTTCCTTGTGGGCCTACCTTTGGCGTTGATGAGGAAGACTTAGGCTCATGAGCCACTTCGTCATCGGTAGGAGTGGCTCCTGTTGGCTCACTGGTGGGCAGTTCAATGACCTTCAGGTGTCTTCTGTTTCTTATCGACGAGCGCCCACTGCCATCTAATCTTACTGTGTACTGCCTATGAGGTTGTTGCTCGACTATAATTCCCAGCCTGTCCCAGGCCTTGGTCATCTGGTTCTGAACACTAACGTGTGTGCCTGGCTGTATGGGCGTGAGCCTCCTGTTGGTGCCACTGTCAATTATCTTCTCATTTCTTTCTGCTACTTGACGTTCTCTTTTTCTAATGGATTTTCTCCAGTGGCGGTCTACCATATAGTTGAGTTTTGCAGTCGGTACACCATCGCGTAGCTGTCTCCCAGTTGCGCGCGGAGATTTATTTATACCCCTCAAGGGTGTGTTCAGGTACTGTAGCATGGCCAATGACACCTTGTTGTTATTGAGGCTCCCAGTCCCACTGATACTTGTTCTAATTATCCTCTTTGCGGACTTAACCACAGCCTCGGCTCTCCCATTTGACTGCGGGTAGTGGGCAGATGATAGGCGTATGTCAACTCTCCATCTCCTAAAGAAGACCATCATTTCTTCGCTCACTAGGTTGGTGCTGCCATCCGTAGACAATTGTTCAGGTGCTCCCCATCGAGAGAAGTAATTCCTAAGTTTTGTCATGACCTTTGCAGATGAGGTGCCATTAGGGAAGTGGGCTATTTCTAGCCAGCCTGTAAGCCTGTCGCAGTATGCCATGTGTGTGTGTCCTTCAAGCTGAAACAGGTCCATGACAGTCTGTTGGAACGGATACTCTGGGGCAGGGGTCATCTTCATGACTTCGGCAGGCAGTGATGGTGAGTGGGCGTCGCACGATGTACACTGTGAATGATGATGCTGGAGGTCACCCTTGATGCCCGGCCAATAGACTGAATGTCTCGCTCTTCTCAACATTGTATCTAGGCCTTGGTGTCCAGCATGAAGGTTGGCGGCTACCTGATGGCGGAGCCCTTTGGGGATAACAAGGCAGATGCAGCTGTCATTGAAACAGTCTGTGACCAGGTTGTCAGATGTAGATAAACGTTCCCTGATGCTGTAGAAGGACCTCAAACATGCAATTTTTTGGGATTTCTTCGGGTTCCAGTCCCCTGCAGTCACTCGAGCAACTAGTAGCTGATA
Organism: Macrobrachium rosenbergii; assembly: GCF_040412425.1. Lineage (NCBI taxonomy): Eukaryota > Metazoa > Arthropoda > Malacostraca > Decapoda > Palaemonidae > Macrobrachium > Macrobrachium rosenbergii. The sequence goes on along the minus strand of NC_089742.1, from coordinate 90,995,184 downwards.
TGCTGGGTCGTCCAGGGCAGCCTCTTCAACAATTTTCTCATCTATGGTGCACTGCTCCTGTAGGTTTTCTGTGATTGCTGACACCACGCCAATCATTAATTCTTCGTTGAAGCTCTCATCCTGTCTATCTGGCGCGGTCCTCAGGGGAGGAAATCGAGAGAGGAAGTCAGCAGCATGATTTCTCTTGCCTGGTAGGTATTTAACATGGAAATTATACAATAATGTTTTCTCCTTCAATCTAAACAGTCTGGGGTTGGTAATATCGCCGAGACTTCTATTGCCTAATAACTTGACTAAAGGGCGGTGATCTGTGACAAATGTCAAGTTAGGGCGGTGATCTGTGACAAATGTCAAGTTCGGGCAGCCCAATAAGAACAGCCGCGCATTTTTTAAACACCAGGCTACCGCAAGGGCTTCCTCCTCCACCGCTGCATACCCAGACTCGGCGGGCGTGAGGAAACAACTGCCACAAAGTGCTATTCTCCAACCATCTCCACAGCAGAAGGGGGTGTCGACGGAGGTACAGCTGCAATATTGCTGGAGGATGACGAAGCCCATGCCCTCTTTACTCCAGTCAGTGACTGCAACAGTCTGTCGTAGCTTGTCATAGTAGGTGAGGCCATCCTTGGCTAACTTGCAGACGGTGTCTTGCACTTGACGAAACTTCTCCTGAAGGTGCTCATCCCAATAGACCTGTTTGCCTGAGAGCTTCTTCAGTAGGTCTCTAAAGTGGGTCATGATGGGTGCTGTTGTCAGGAAGGGGGCCAGCTGATTGACGAAACCATACCATGACCTAATGTCAGATATTGTGGGCTTTTGGGGCATTGAAAAACTTCTGATGGCAGATAGACAATCTTCTGAAGGCTATTGGGGTCCCAACCGACGTCAAACCCGACGAATTCCACTTCTTTCTTGCAGAACTTGAATTTTTCTGGTTTAAAGGTGATGCCTTTAGATGTGTAAGGACTGGGATATGAGCGACATACTGGCTGGGTGTTTACTGGTTTATTGGTAGTTCCTTACTGAGATAAATGTACAGAATCTTTGATGTTATTGACGCGTGCGAGCGGTAATGTAGCGTCTACACACAGACAGGTAAAACAGAGATAAAAGGTTCAGACATCTGTGTTTGTCGGCAGACAAACAGATGGCGATATCAAGAGACATGATTAACATACAGTGATTAAACATACATCAATGGAAAGTCCAGGAAATTCTACATATGGCCAATTGCTTGAGATTCAAGACAGATTAATGGATACAATAAAGTACCATAATATATGTGAAATGGAGACATTTGGCGTCTTCACAAACAGAAACACACGTACAGTTTGATACAGAAGATTCGTTGGAACATTATGAGTACATGATTAGAATGCTTGCATGGTAATGCAAATAGTGGTGATTGTACATAAAGACAACAATGCTTAGGGAGAAACAGATGGAAATATTGTATGGTTGAAATCGCGTTCCTGTAGAGAAAGAAAATGAGACGCTCCTGTTTTGTCCTGTCCATTCCGATGATGACGACTGACGAACATACGAACACACACGTGTTGGGAAGAGGCAGCGTTGGCTCTTACAAGTACTCTCCCCCAAGACGTGTGTAACGTCTGATTGTTTGGAAGAGACGGTGTCAGGGCGACGGGCTCTTACAATGTTCCCCCCACAAGCGAGACATCGATGCGGAAATTGTCTTGCCGACAATTGTAGTTGGCTCGAAGGGCTTGGGCTAGAGGCGGGTAGGAGGCTGAAGGGCGGGTAGGAGGCTGAAGGGCGGCACTGGCCAGCAGGAGCTCGAGGAGGACGGGAGCGGGTTGAAGGGTGACGTCGGATGATCCTTCGGTGGCCGGCTCGAGGGCTGAAGGATGATGGCGGCTGATCCTTGGTAGCCAGCTCGAGAGGGGCGGCAGCAGGCTGAAGGATGATGTGGCTGGTCCTTCGTTGGTCAGCTCGTCCAGTACGAAAAACGGGGCCGCTTCAGGTTTCCTGGAGGAGGCGTCCAGGGCTCCGGTAGTGGGGTGGGTCATCTCGGAGGGTTGGACTTCTACTGAGAACTCAGGAACGGCGGGAAACAGCGAGGCGGCGAAGGGTCTGTCGGCATGTGGGTCATCATCTTGGGTCGGCCAGGTCCTTCGGGTCACTCCGGGTCACCAGTGTAAGGACTGGGATCTACTGGCTGGGTGTTTACTGGTTTATTGGTAGCTCCTTACTGAGATAAATGTCCTTCGATGTTATTGACTCCGTAGCGTCTACCAGGTAAAACAGAGATAAAAGGTTCAGACATCTGTGTTTGTCGGCAGACAAACAGATATATCAAGAGCATGAACATACAGTGATGAAACATACATCAGTGGAAAGTCCAGGAAATTCTATATATGGCCAATTGCTTGAGATTCAAGACAGATTAATGGATACAATAAAGTAGCATAATATATGTGAAATGGAGAGACATTTGGCGTCTTCACAAACAGAAACACATGTACAGTTTGATACAGAAGATTCGTTGGAACATTATGAGTACATGATTAGAATGCTTGCATGGCAATGCAAGTAGTGGTGATTGTACATACATTAAGACAACAATGCTTAGGGAGAAACAGACAGAAATATTGTATGGTTGAAATCGCGTTCCTGTAGAGAAAGAAAACGAGACGCTCCTGTTTTGTCCTGTCCATTCTGATGATGACGATTGACGAACACACGTGTTGGAAAGAGGCAGCGTTGGCTCTTACAGATGCACAGACTGCGAGGAAGTCATACACATGCCAAAAGGTCCCTTCCACGCTTGAATCATAGAGGTGTGCGTCGTCCACACACTTGAATTTCCTGGGTACTTCTTCAATGGCACCATCGAAACTACGTGTATATGCGTTGGGGGCAAAACAATGCCCCATTGGTGTCCTTCGGTATTGATACCTGCCCCAAGGTGTGATGAATGCAGTTAGGGGTATGCTTTCCTTGCCCAGTTCCACCTGGTGAAATCTCCAATAGGCGTCGGCCACAGTCTTGTATGAACAGAGGGGAATGCTGGATACCATATCGAAGGGCGTAGGGGTATGGTGGGTCTCCCTCCTACAACTTGCATTGAGCTTCTGATAGTCGACTGTATGTCTTGGTTGCCTGATTTCTTGGCCACGACCACCATACATGAACACCATGATAAACTTAAATGTGCAATAGTAGGGTTAGACATATATTGGGACAACTTAGTAACAACTTAACTCAAATCAGGTCTAGTACCAGTCATAATGTGGATTAAGCTACCAACAATCTCCCTATGCAATTTAGGGTTAGCTAATTCTTTGGAATCACTGGAAATTAACTTGTTTATGCTTAAATCACAAGGGATTGCTTTGGGGTTACATTCATTCATTCTGAATTTCTCAAGAATTTTCTCACAGAATTTCCTTTGGTTCATAACAATGGTCCCCCCTGAATCAATAATAAATTCAATTCCTAAAAAATATGAGATTCTCCCAATATCTTTCATCTTAAACTTATTTTTGAGAGATTCCTTTAAGACATGGAGTACATTACCATTATTAGCAGCAACTATCAAATCATCAACCCATATCAATATCATAGTTATATCATTGCCTTCATCAGTTCCTCGCTGGGTGAGCAGGTTCCGTTCTCAGCTACCACTCTGTTGGTCGCGAGTTCGAATCTCCGACCGGCCAGTGAAGAACAAGAGGAATTTGTTTCTGGTGATAGAAATTCATTTCTCGCTATAATGTGGTTCGGATTCCACAATAAGCTGTAGGTCCTGTTGCTAGGTAACCAATTGGTTCTTAGCCACGTAAAAGTAAATCTAATCCTTCGGGCCAGCCCTAGGAGAGCTGTTAATCAGCTCAGTGGTCTGGTTAAACTAAGATATACTTAACTTCATTGCCTTCATACTTTGTATAAAAACATGCATCAGCAGCAGATTGCTTAAACTTATGACTAACAAGAAATCTATGTAACAGATTATTCCAATTTCTTCCACTTTGTTTTAGTCCATACAAAGATTTGTTCAATTTGTAAACTAAATGTTCATCTTTTTCATTGGTTTTCTTGAACCCTTCTGGTTGTTCAAGATATATTTCACAGTCTATATCAGCATTTAAATAAGCAGTTTTCACATCCTTTTGGTGAACTTCCATATCTTCTTGCACTGCTACTTGCATCATCATCCTTATTGTAGTATAGCGTGCGGTCGGTGAGAAGGTCTCTTCATAATCCACGCCTTTCACTTGGGAATATCCTTTTGCCACGTATCTTGCTTTGAACCTCTCTGTGTTATTTGGTTCATGCTTCACTGCATACACCCATCTTCCTCCAACAACTGTCTGTCCTTCAGGAAGTTTTGTCAACTTGAAAGTGTCATTTTCTTCCAAGGCTCTCATTTCTTCTTCCATAGCCTCCTTCCAATAATGAGATTCTGGAGATTCGAGAGCTTCTGTGTATGTAGTTGGAACATTGTAGTAATCTTTATTGTAATCCATCCAACTCATAGTCTTCTAAATGCTTGGGCCTATTTTGTTGCCTCTGTGGATATCTTTTCTCTTCTTGTTCCTTTTTATCTTCTTTCTTCTTTTTATCTTGTTCATTCTCATCTTCATCTTGAAAGTTTCCTCTTTCTTCATCTTTATTCTTATCCTTGGACGTCTCATTGTCTTCATACGATGGATAAGGATTTACATATTCTTCTACATATTCTTGCTGTGCATCTTCTTTTGGAAATTCTTCACTAAACTTCTCACATCTCACCCTCTTCACATCATCTTGCTCTGGGAAGTACACTAAATAGGCTGGACTCTGTATCATGGCCTACAAAAATTCCTCTTCTAGAGCATGCATCTAATTTCTTCTTGTCCTGCTCATAAGCATAACAGACACTTCCAAAGATATGTATGTCCTTTACATTTGGCTTTTGTCCAGTCATCACATCAAATGGCGTCTTCTTTGTCCTTGGATTGTAGCACCTGTTCCGGATGTATGCCGTCATCTTCACAGCATAGGTCCATAATTTCTTAGGTAACTTGCTTTCCAACAATAAACATCTCGACATGTCGAAGATTGTTCTCCAGGAGCGTTCCACAGTACCATTCTGATGTGGAGAGTAAGGCACTGAAAATTCTTGCCTGATACGATTCTTCCTCATGAGGGCTCGAAACTCTTCAGAAATAAATTCTGTTCAATTGTCTGTCCTCATTCGCTTCACTGAACCATATGGCGCACTGTAGCTCTTGCAGCATCATTCTTATTTTTAATCAGATATACCTTAATAATACCAGAAAAATCATCAACAAATGAAATTGCATATTTAGAACCGTCTTCAGCTATTGGGTCAATTTTACCCGTTAAATCACAATGAACTAATTCAAGCTTTTTAGTGGCTCTCCTGTCAGGTTTCCTATTTCTGTACTGAGTCATCTTACCCATCGTACAGACTTCACAACTAAAATTATCTTTAGTGGAAGTATTCATACCTTCAACAACATTTTCCAGTTTCAATACATCTTGCACATTACAATGGCCAAAAATCTTATGCCATTTTTCTAAGGTATGCATGCCACTCCTTAAACCTACATTATACAAAAAATACAATTTACTATTTGTCTCAATACTGAACTTACAACCATCTGGAGCACGTAGCTCTGCATAGTCTGGGGTAAACAAAATTTCCCCACCTCTCCTAGTAGCTGCCTTAACAGAAAATATATTCTGTTTGTATGATGGAATGTACAAGGCATCGCTTAAAGTAACTTTTTGTACATTACCCTTTGAATCACGTAAATTTACAACAGCATTACCTTTACCTAAAACAATACCTGTGGTCCTACTACCATCTGCAAGCTCAATAGTATGACCCTTAGGATTAAAATAAAAAATTTTACAAACTTAGATTTCTCAATAATAATGTGTGCAGTTGCACCACAATCAACCAATAAACCTTCATTCATTGAACTAGATTCACTAGCTCTAAAAAGATAATTATGACCATTTCCATTATTTTCATCACTTGAATCATCATTATCTTTTCTCACTGTTTTCACATGATTTTTCTTCTTACAATAATTTGTATCGTGTATTAGATTTACAATTTTCACTCCAATGGTTAGGCTTCTCGTTTCTTTCACTTCGACACTGAAGTGATTTGTGGCCTTCTTTGACACAATTATAACACTTAAAGGAATTTCTTTGTATCCTTGTTTTCATCACTGCATGATCATTATCTTCATTTGTCTTATTGGCTTCTTTTGTCTTCCTCTTATAGCACTTCAGGGTTTCTTCATAGTCTGTCAAATGCCTCTTGAACTCAGGAAAATTCCATCCTTCTTCTCTCTGATCTACCACAGTAGAGAATGCATGGTAACTGTAGGGTAATCCATTCAATACTATAGACACAAGTAATTCATCATCAATATCCTTCTTGGCTTCTTTCAAGTAAGTCGACTATCTCTCTGCCCTGATCAAATAATCAGTGGCACTTTCATCTTTCATCCTCAGATTAATCAATTCTTTATACAATTTTATTATTCTAGGCTTACTTGTACCAATATAATGACTATGAAGTATTTTTAAGGCTTTCTTACCATTATGCTTGGCATCACGCATCACAAGGGAGAAACTTGTTTCATCCAAATAATGTACCAGCTCCGCTTGTTCTTTGCTGTATCTGGGCTGTCTGCCTCCATCACATCTCGAGTTTTAATCTCACTAGATGGCTTTTAAACCTCTCTTCCCACATCTCATACTTATCTGCATCGCCACTGTACATCAGGTGGCTCCTGGGCCCATAACCTGGTGCGTTTACGTCCACCATTTTGGCAAATATAAGTAGAAATGCGAGGATCAGCTTAAACTCATGTCTTCCCTGTGAGCGCCTTTATTCTCAACTCTATTTACAAGACTCGCCACAAGATGGCAGCGCATGAAATAATAACAATAGGGACCTTCAATATAAAAGGTATCAACAATATAAAGCACCATTCCCAACAAAGTAAATGAGTATATCTTTAAACATACTCTACAAGTAAAATGATTAATTTGAGTTTACATCTCAACAAATCTAAATATTTATTCGTATTAATGCAAAGGCCTATGCAAAACTTTTTTTTTTAACTTATTAAGAATGTTATCTTTAAAGTCATTCTGCTTTTGGTGTAAAATCGATTCATTCATAAAGTAACTTAAGTGCAAGAATGTGTAGATAAGTTCATATGCTTTCTGGCCAGAAACTGTTAATATAGGAATGTGAATACTAAGTGTAATGTATTTTTAGCAAGCTAGCACTCCTAGGCCTAAGAACAAAATCTTAGCGTTAACAAAAGTGTAATTCCATTGGCGAATATTTGTTTGTAAACCATTAATTTTTAAGTGTTTAAGAATAATAACACAAAAATTCCATGTGTTATTGAAAATACAAATATTTCTATTACAAATATAAATAAATACCTTCTAGAACAGTTCAGTGTCTCTACACATTGACGACCTATGCTCCAGCTGGTTCGTGTTGCTGCTGCTCAAATAGTTGCGTTGCACAGGCCACATCCACCCATTAATATCAGTGGATGCCTTTTAGCTACAGTAATGCTTTCGTATTTATTTCTTTTTCTTTTTTTCAACATTAAGGCATCCAAATTATGAAATAGGACTATTTAAAATGTTATGGTTGCAATGCAAGTAATATCAATGTTAATGAAAAATTTATCTTTTTTTAATATTTCAACATCTGAACCTAGGTTTGATGAACATTTTGTTTGTCACAGGCATCGATGCTGGATTAACAAAAGTTTTGGATATGTTTCGTCACTGTTTTTCCAAAATTTGGCCACACACAATATTTTCTTACAGTTTTCAAATTTATGATAGATTTTACTCTTATGAAACATACATTGGCCTTATTTTATCAAATAAATGTGTTTTCGCATTCAAATAAGAGATAAATATGTAGCATGTTAGTTGCCAGTTAGTGAATTTTAAACAACATCCTATGCAGTCATGCAGCATCATTTCTGAGCTTGGCTGTACCAAAGGAAGTAGTATCAGTTTCAGTTTTATTTAGAAAAGGCACGTGCTCATCTGTAAGAAATGAAAGTTTTCAAGACCTCTATGGCAGCTGAGTTAGGAGAAGTACTACTTTTCATAGAAGTTCTTTTGATGGGTTGGAGATTTCAGATCCTAGTAGGGTGAACAGTTTCAACTAAAAACATTAATAGGATAGTGCTCCACAGAGCAGTACCCTAAGTATTGCAATTATTATTAATTCTATGACCTGAAGTATATATTATTTCTTGATGAATTTTATTTTTTTACTACTTTATGGCTGGTAATGGCAAAGGGACGATTTGAACTTACTATTAATAATATTGTAAAATATGCAGAAATTTGTGCTTTCAACAGACATTCATCCACTTCTGGACTCATATATTAATGAACAAAGACTTTCTTATGTGATAAAACCTAAGTCATTAGGCTACAATGGGGATCTACTACTCTTCTCACTTGGTTGTTCCGAAGGCCAAAAGCATGAAGTCGCTGGATGTGTTGAAAGCTCTTGCTCATACCAGCTAATAAAGCTTTACACTGCATTGATCCATAATACCACAGTCCTAACAGCCACAGAAATATTCGAATCTGCTCCTGTCTAGAGTAAGTTGGTGGAAACTGGCAGGACTCCACCTGAATTATATTTCCAGACTTGACTAGCTTGAAGTTGAAAGTTCCGAATCTCCCAGACTCTTCAACTGGGTGTCTCTATTTTAGCAACTGTAGTGTTGAGCTAAAACTAAAGGAGAGGAAGGACTTTCGTTTAGTTTTAGCTCAACACTACAGTTGCTATAAAACAGAGACAAGGCATTAGTTCATCTATATTTCACAATTTGCTGTCGCAACAACTTCGATCAGTGATATGGGATATATGCTTTGGCGTTGAACAAATTAGACTGAAAGAAAAAGGAAAATCTTGACGAAGAGAAATAAAAATATACACTTTTTCCAAACATGCTCTCTAAATGCTGTTATACCTTACCTCAACAGATGATTTAATGAAACAAAGACAATTAAAAAAAATGTTTGAGAAACGCCAGCTTCTAAACAGACATAATACTACCACTTATTTTATTTATAACATTCTCTCTGAAATCCAGGGAAGAGAGCTAATTGCCCGACTCAAAATCATCCATTTAGAACTTTATTACCATTGGACGCTTGTTATCAAAGTTCCCAAAGGACTCAACGTAGTGTCTTGTGAGTTGCAAAAGGACACCAATTCTCATGTATGTCAGTTCTGCAGAAATCAGCTATCAGGGGCTCGTTTAGTTTAGTCTGGTGATTCTTCTTTCCCTCTCCTGCCAGGCTTTGTAATTTTGTATTCGTGTTCCCAGGATTTTCATAATTACTCCTTTTTCCGGAGGTGTGTATTTTCTGTTTTTCAGCAGTTAGGAACACTTGTTCCCTTCCCTATTTGTTCCTGTTTTCATTGCTATCTAGATAGTTATAATCATTATTATTTAAGACTTGAAAAACAAGGTCACCTTGACGGGGTATGAAAGTTCCAAGGCACCGCCTGTTATTGCAACGCTCCCTACCCGAGAGAAAAAACGCAAATATTTTTTATAATGCATTTTCGTAGAAACAATTAACGGATTGTTTTTATTATTTTTATCAACACACCTTGAGTTGGTCGGGATATTTGTACTTTTTTAATAGTATATTTATGTATGTATTTATTATTATTATTATCACATCATTTCCAAAATCCAGAAGGGGTGGGAGAATAAAACCTTCCAAAGCCTGGTCAGAATTCCCTATACAGGTTGCTTACTCTTTTCCAGATCAATTAAAAAATGCAAAGGACAATTTCAACATATGTATGAAGAAGTTATAGAATGTATCAAGAAATTCGAGTCGGTAATATTCTCTATGTTATTTTGAATTCTCAGTTTGCGTGCTTCACAATGAAAAATCCATAACGTCACGTACTTGCCTAAGAGGCATCCGTATATATCTATGTATCATCGTCATCATCATCATCTTTTTTTAGATTAAACCTGGCCATATGCCAGCACGGGCACTTGTCATATGGCGGCTCGTAAGTGAGGCAAGGTGTGAAAGAGATAAAGTGCTTGGTGTGGACCTCCGAACTCTGTATAGCCAACAGCATATGTATAAGGTCACCAATTCTTTCTGCCTTGCATAGATAAACTACAGAAATGAGTTTATGTTTTACGTCAATGAATTTCGTTTTAAATATGACAAACTTGCATCTTAACACGAATAACTGAGGACGACGCAGAGAGAATAAAAGAGAGTCGTACTATTCTCGAGTGATCAAATTGGTTGATTTCAAAGCCTGTCACTTTCCCGGCCATCTGTGAGAAATCAAAGAGCTCTGGAAAGCCGTGAGGTAAGGCAAAGAATCGCCTAAAGACTCTTTAACAAGCACTTTGATAAGAAATAAAAAACTATAAATAACATTTTTAAACATGCTTTTATTAAAATGCACTAAAAGTAGCAAATGATTTTTTGCGACACACGAGGATTTCTTCCAATTAATCATATCTACAAAAATAAAAGCGTGGGTCCCAAACATGGAAGAAAATGCTATAAGAAATAAAAAAAAATATATCTTTTCTTGAAGCATTTCCTTCCATGTTTGGGGCTCACGCTTTTATTTTTGTAGACATGATTAACTGTAAGAAAATCCTGATGTGTCTCGAAAAATAATTTTCTACTTTGTAGTACATTTTAATAAAAGCATGTTAAAAAAAATTTTTAATATTTTTATTTTATACTGTTTATTTTGACAGAAGTTGTAACTGATTTATGATTGCAGTTAAAGAAATTTATACCCGTTTATGGGGAGGGAAGGGGAAGGAGGGAAGGGGAGGGGGTAGGAGTGAGGGAAGAGAGGAAATGGGAGGGGGAAGGGGAAGGGGAGGAAGATGAACGTTGAGGGGAGGGCAGGAAAATGGGAAGGGGTGGAGGGGACAGAGAAGGGAAGGGGGTGGAGGAGGAAGGGGTAGGGGAGGGAAAGGGGAGGGAAGGGGAGGGGAAGTGTAGGGGGATGGAAGAGGGAATGGGAGGGGAGGACACAGCTAAATTAACACTTGACCGTGTGCTCTGGAAGGGGGAGGGGAGAGGAAGGGCAGGGGGGAGGGGATGGAAAAGGAGAGGGAAGGACACAGCTGAATTAATACTTGATCGCATGCTCTGGAAGGGGAGGGGATGGAAGGGAAGGGGAAGGGGAGGGGGAGGACATAGCTAAATTAACACTAATAGTGTGCTCTGGAAGGGGATGGGGAAGTTGGAGGGGAAGGGGAGAGGAGGAGAAGGGGATGGAAAGGGAAGGGGAGGGGAGGACACAACTAAATTAACACTTGATCGTGTGCTCCAGAAGGGGGAGGGGGATGAAGAGGTAGAGGGGAGGAGGGGAGGGTATGGAAGAGGGGAAGGGAGGAGGAGGAGGACACAGCAGAATTTGATAAAATTAACATTTGATCGTATGCTCCAGAAAGGGGAGGGAGAGGGTAGGGGAAGGGGAGGCAGAGGACACAGCTAAATTAACACTTGATCACATGCTTCTGAAGGGGGAGGGGAGGACACAGCTAAATTAACACGATGTGTGCTTTGGAAGGGGGAGGAGGGAAAGGGGAGGAGGATGGGTGGGGAAGGGGATGGAAGAGGGAAGGGGGAGGGATGAGGGAAAGGGGGTGGGGAGGGATTATAGATGATAGATTCTACTGAGTCCAAGAAGTTATGAAAAACCCGAAGTTTCATAAAAATCCTGAGATACTGGGAGAGATCATTGTAGGGTCCCTAGAGGTCAATGCTGACCTAGTGACCATGTAAGGTTGTCACAGGGATTGAGTAACCATGCAAAATTTCAAGTCCATCAGACGAAGGGAACAGGTTGAAAACTGAGTTTTAAGATTTGACCCAAACAGACAGACAGACAGACAGACGCAGCAGTCAAGTTATGTAAAAGCATGCAAAAATGCCCCACGTCTCATCAAGTTTGCTTCTTACTAAAAATGCCACGAGATTAGTTAAGCCTTCTTAATTTTTTTAATAAATCTCTAAATGGCAAATACATGTTTTTTTGCAGGCTGTTTAAGGACATCCATTGCTAGGCTGTCTGCACTTTCATTGTCTGTCACACCTCTGTGTACAATTATCTAAAGTCAGCATTTATGTGATCGCAATTTCATAAAATTACCAGTTTTCAAACCGCCTATAAGATTGCAGTACATGTGGGAACCATTAAAAATTACAAAATTGGTTCTGTTCAAAGTTATCACTTCCTTTCAGACAACATTGCATGCAATTCTTTTGAAAATTCAGACTATTCTGCTCAAAGAGTCCCTGCGTTTAATATCATGAAAATCATCCATACTCAACACCATCGTCTGATTAGGAACTTTTTATATATACTGTAAAGGTTTAAGTGTCCTAGCATGCTGAATCTTGTTCTAAAAAGTGCTACTTTATCTCAAATTACTTTTTTTGTGCTCAGAAATTTGGTAACTGCCAGGGAAGAACTATAAAGTATTTTAAGGTTATTATACTAACGTCTGATCAATTAAGTTTGTCTAAAATTTCTTTTTCTCTGAAAGAAAAATTGTTTTTCAAGTATAGTCTTTTGAATGTGAAAAAAATCACAATTTTTGAAAGTAAATTGTATTTTTCCTAACTATACAAACCTGAGGTACTTTACATTAGGAATCACTTTCAGCATAGGCTGGAAACGGCCAGTCAATTCTTGAGCAAGGTGGTTAGGCAGTAACTACCGCCAGGTAGGCGGGAATACCCGCCTGCCCGGATGTAAACATTCCAATTTGCCTTTCGGTCCAGGTCCAGATTGAGGGGTGGCATGAGGTGGACATAGTATGTAATGTAAAGGACCTCAGGTTTGTATAGTTAGGAAAAATACAATTTACTTTCAAAAACTGTGATTTGTTCCGACAAGATATACAAACCGTTGGTCCTTTACTCACTTTGGGGAAGACTCACTAGTTGGAGGGCTAGGAATCTGTTTAGTGAGTCTCCTCTAGAAGTGACTGGAGTTCTGGCTGACACCTGGGCTTAGCAACGGGACCTACAACATTCCTGGTCGAAAGATCGAGAAGGATTTCTATCAATCCTCTGACACTTTGGCGGATCGGAGAGTCGAAACTGCAAGATCAAATGTCAGATACTGGACCTTTCCTCTGCATTGATGAGTGAGGAAACATGTCACTCATGAGTGAAATAGGCTGGAAGAACTTAGAGTCGGAGACAGTAAGGAAAAAAGCTGAGATAGGGTTTCCCTTGTTGCCAGACTCTCCTTCCTCCCCTTGCTAGAGGAAGGAGCAGAATTGCTTCTATGATTCTTGGAGAAAAATAGAACAGGTGCTGGATGTGTAGTCTTACCACATCAGCGCCAGGTAGCACGTGTTGGTTCGAGTCCTATTCTCATCCTGAAGGAGGAGAAGTAGAAGGATGGAGAAGGAGAAGAAAAAGAGGCCAGTCACTCTCGGTATCCTCACTTCCAGAACCAACACCTTAGGCGAGATGCTACTCGTCCTCTTGAAGGAGCCAGGTAAGAAAACACAACTTGTTGAGCAGCCACCACAGGGCCAAGGAAAAAAGGTTCCAAGGGCCTGTGGGCAAGACCATACGAAGATAAGAGTGTGGTCTATGAGACCACGTCTTGCTTCCAGCCTGACAGAAACTTCTGGAATGCGAGGGATGGACCAAGCCATCTGCTTCGTGAGCTCTCAGGTGGAAGGTACCGGTATCGTCGTCGTCAGCTGCCAAGTACCTCCTTCGATCGCTTCACGAAGTCAGGAGGAAGATGTATGTGTCCTTAGACACTTCTTCCTTGGGAGAGAGAGTACTAGTGAAATACTAGCGAAAATGTCAACGACATCCAGGTTAGGAGTGTCAAGCCTTTCGGAAAGTACCACAGCTCCCTGAAGGACAAAGTAATGAATTATCTGGATAATCGATACAAAGTCCAAGGAGGACGACTCGAACTCGACAATAGATGCCGAAGGAATAGAGGTATTGATCCCCTTCACCTATTCTTTCATCTTCTACGCCAAGGCCGGGGCAAGATTAGAGATGGTCCTACGAGGGCATGTCTCTATCCAACAACTATTGTAAGGGTGCATGCAGCATGGGACAAGAACCCTAAACGAGAGTCACATGCCACACAGAGAACAGTTCCCTGGGACAGTGAGACCGAAGAAGCTTCTCACCAGTAGCTAAATCTTGACTGAGGAGAAGAAGGCTACTTCAGATAGAAGACTAGGTCGCAAGGACCTACGTTCTTCACAGATGAAAGGGAAAGAAGCAATCCTCGGCAGAGAAGACGAGGAAGTCCAGACTTAAAGAGCAACTCTGACCCGAGAAGGAGTTCCGCAACGACACCCACCAGCGAAGACGGATTCACTCCCAGGGAGTGTTGCAGAGGACTTCAAGAGATATCCAGCTATAACCGCTGCCGCTCGGCGAGAAAGCTTATGCTTGCAAGGGAAGCTGGAAGGTCTCCCTGTCCTGAACACACAGAGATGTACTGCCCAAAGAACTGCTTCTTGTGTACCTGCTACAGGAGGTTGGGTCAAGCAGAACTCTTCTCGATGCCTCGGCTATCAGGTCGGGCGAGAGGAGAAGTCTTCCGGTATTTGTTTGTAACTCGGGGTGAGCAATGCTTGAGAACCCCTAGCGAAACAGACAAATACAGAGGGAAAGTGTAGATATCAAGTTTCCCAGAAAGACAGCATGCCTCACCGTAGCGGCCCCTGGATCTGGTATGAAGGAGTGACAAAAAACTACCGACTTATGCAGGGAGGCAACAGAAAGATGGTAGGGATTTCTCAGTTGAGCAATCTCTTTGTGAATCTTTGAGTGAGCAGTACGTTCTGTCCCGATCACACAAACCCGAGGCCAAGCTCACCTGCCAATACATCCCCACCAGGGATGCATCTGGCTAATTGAGATGTCGAGTACACTATAGAACACTCAAGTACCTGCAAATGTCGACAGATGAAACAGGAGGAAAAAATGATTCCCTCTTGTTTGTTCACAAATGCCACTACTGTAGTTTGTTGTTCAACAAACCAGTGAGTGTCGCAAAACTCATCCTGAATTCTTGGAAGGCCAGAAGGCTGCCTTGAACCCAGGATGGTGATGAGAAGGTACTTATCGTCTCGGTCCCACACCTTCAAGACAAAGTCTTACTGGTGTGTGCCTATTCCTCGATCGGTGAATCCGTAAATAGACACACGATGTGAGGGGAATATGCAAGCATATTCGAAGGTTCCTTCAATCAAGCACTAGCCTAACTCCTTCCTCATACTTCGAAGAGGAAAGAAGGATGGAGGAATGGAAGCACACTTCCATTCTCCATCATGGGGAAGCTTCTGCAAGATGACAGGATACCAAGATAATTAACTCTAGCCAGGCTGACATTTCCCGAATCGGGAGCACGGGAGAGGAAGTGGGATGAAAAGATCTGCCGAGACCTAAGGGAAATAGATACTTCTCCTGAAGGAATCCATTCGCAGGCCTCGGCAATGTTGCTTCCCGGTCGATACTTCTTTCTCTCTTCCCTTCTTCCCTTCTCCCATATGGAAAGAGGGTGGAAAGAGACACAGTTATAGCGACTTTCCTAGAAGGGTAGGAGAGGCTATGTTCCGCAATCTTCTATCGAAGCCTGGGACTTCTTGGTAGTTGAGGGGGGGCTGGCTTGAACTTAAGGTCGAGTTGAGATGACTAAGACCCCAAGGTATCTGGCAAATCTCTGCAAGAGAAAGGCAGAACCAAGTAAGGTTCGTTCCTAAGGGTCGAGCCAACTCTGGACTTATGAAACTGAATTGGGACAAAGTCCTTCTTCTTAGCACCAGAACTGCCCACAGAACTGCAGTCAGCCAGACCCTTCAAAGCAAAAAGAATTCGTATTCTGTCAAGGCAGGGGAGAAGCTTGGTGTCTCGACCTGAATGATCTCCTTCTCTGAAGAAAAGCATTCACCTGGTCAAGAACACTCTCGGAAGCAAGGACAGTGGCGGCCCGCAACACTCTCGGCCCCTCGGAACTGCAAGGGTTGCAAGTGATGAAGATTATTCATTGGGGGAGTCGTGGTCCTGTCTCAGGGATCCTCACGCTGACAAATCGGCACAAAGTTCTCCGAAAAACGAGGGCGATCGCAACTTGAAGAGGAAGACCCTCGCTGCTTCCAAAGCGTGAAACTACTGTATCTCTCCCCTTGGAGGGAGCCTTGATAGATCCCATGAAACCCTCCTCGGCTACCTGGTTGTACTACGAGACAATCGGGGGACCAACATCCAAAGCATGCCAGGACGCCGAATTCCAAAGAGCTCTCTCTGTCCGTCTCACACCTCTTAGAACAACCGAGGAAAAGAGAACAGGTGAGGAGAAAGATTACCCCTACCTGTCCTGCCAGTAATACCAGCAGGAGAGGCGGACAGTGAGCAATAATCAACAGCAGGAGATTACTGCTACATGAGGGAAGAGGAGTGCTTATGCTGTGGTAAAGCGCTTTCCCGGGAAGAGCAAAAAAAGTTCACTCGAACAGAGCTGAGAACCCGATTTGGAAAAAACCGAGTGGGGCCGAGCCGAGCCGATCATGCAAATGCTATCCAGGCTGGGAGGTATGCGGTGGACGGTAGGCAGGCGGGGCCAGTTGAGCCAGTCTCACAAGTGCTACCAAGGGCTGGGCGGGGTGAGCAAGCCGAGCAAGCCGAACTGAGCCAGTCTCGTAAGCACGACCAGGGACTGAGCCAAGCTGAGCCAATCGCGCGAACACAATCGGAACTGGGCAGGGCGGAACTCGTCTGCTGTGAACTATTGTTAGTTTCCCGAACTCTAAACTCCGAGGCTGAGGCCCATTGAGAAGAAGGTTCAAAGGGGAATTCTGTGTCTGCTATCCTGCATGCTTGAACCCTAAGGTTCAAGACACAAGTATGAAACCCGGCTGAGCAACCGAAGCAGCTGGCGGGCAGTATTGAAACACCTGGCGTCTCAGCATCCAGACACCTGAGGTCTCAGCACCCAGACACCTGGATGTCTCAGCACTTTCTCTCATCCTGTGCCTCTCATCAGGAAAGCGCTCGTGATTTTTCACAGAATTCGAGCTACCCACGAGACTCCCAAAAATCGGGAGTGGCTGCTTTCAGTTTCCTAAGATATCGAAAGAGCCAAGCACAGAACCAGACTTAGACGCAGACTTCCAAGACTGGCAACGAGGGAGTGGCCTAGAGAGGCCGCGCTCTCGCGGCCCCCAAAATGCCAGACCCCACAGGAGAATGCGAATCGGTTCCCTCCAACAAGAGAAACTTGTCTCCTGGAAGAGAGTCAGTCCCTTATAAGTCCCGCAGGACTCCCGAAGGGAATCTCTTCCCTGCTTCTTCTGGTGTTTGAACCGCCAGAATCGAGACACCAGGCTGGGAACCTGACAAGGCACTGGCAAGCACTCGGAGTGCTTGTGGTGCTGGTGGGAAGAGCTGAGACACCTGGGTGCCTCGGCCCTTTCTCTCGCACTGCTCCCGAACTGGGCCGAGGAAATACTCTCCAGATCAGATCGGGATACTCGATATTCCATAGAATCTCAAGCACTCAGAGCAGTTTGCAAACAAGCGCCTGAAGCAGCCCCCATCTTAGAGGCGGAACCCCTAGGACTGGGAATGGGATTGCAAACCAAGGTCTGCGCACCTGCGGCTCCCGAAACAAAACCCAGGGCTATGCGAATCGGTTTCCTAACCCGAAGGTCGGGAAGAGCCAACAAGAGACCCACTGCCTCCTCGGAAGGAGGCAGTCCCTCGACATCCAAGGGCATAAGGAGAAGGAGTAGCCTTACCTCTCCTTCGGCCGACGGAGGTCTGTCCGATTCCCGGGACCCGCTTGGACCTCAGGAGAGGAAGGGAAGACACAGTACATGATGAAATTGAAAATAAGATGAAAAAGACGGTGGCTACTTCCACAGGGCGACTTCCTTCACCTCCACTCCGACATCTTCTACAGGATGGTGGACATGAAACATGGTAACCTCCAGGGAAGTCAGGCAGGAACACAACAAAAGTGGCCAGGACACACCACAAAAGCAGGCATGATCAGGACACCTGATGCAGGAGCTACGGCAGCGATTCGGAAGGCAGGGGCTACTGCAGGTCACTTTCCACAGGGTGACTTCCTTCACCTTCACCGACATCTTCTACAGGATGGCGGACATCGTGACATCCGTGGTAGTTGGCAGGAACACAACGGAAGTGGCCCCAGGAACGACCGCCAGGAGAAGCAGCAGGCATGATCAGGACAGCCGATGCAGGAGCTACGGCAGCGGTTCAGAAGGCAGGAGCTATTGCAACGGCCAGGAATGTCACTTCCACAAGGCAACTTCCTTCACCTTCACACTGACAACTTCTACAGGATGGCAAACATCGTAACCTCCAGGGCAGCTGGCAGGAACACAACGGAAGCGGCCCTGGGCACTACCACCAGAAGCAGCAGGCACAATCAGGACAGCCGATGCAGGAGCTGTGGAAGTGGTTCAGAAGGCAGGAGCTACTGCAACAGCCAGGAACATCACATGAAAGCCACTAGCAGCGACAGGAACGATCAGGACGGCTGCGGCAGGAGACCAGGAATAGCCACCCACAGACTGTCGTCGAGTTAACAGGAGCGTAACACAGGAAATAGCGGGAGCAGATGGACCACATATATGCCAGAGGCATTGCCACATCATACATAAATGCCAGCAATGACAGCGATCGATCCACATCGGCGGGAGCAGAGTTGGAACGATCCCGACATGGAACTATGTCATCCAGCCAGGTATTGTGGTCAATCCCGAAGCAACACTAATGAACGTCGGGACTCCTTCATGCGAGATATCCCCTGAGATATCCAGCCAACTACTGCTGTGTCTGCGATGCTCATTGTCAACCTGAAAGAATAAGCATAGATGATTAGAGAGAGAAACTCTTCTCACTGCGCGGGGGAATTGCCCTACGCAGCGAGAGGAGGTACCCAAGAAGAGGTCGCCTGACCGCCTGCAGCCCCCCTCGCGGTCTTCACCCGACAAGTGAGCGAAGAGGGCAAAGGAGAGAGATCTTTACTGAAGGAGAGATAAGAAAGAAAAGGTCGGGGGGGAGGCCACCAAGGGCGCCATGGAAGCGTAACTTACAGATGACGCCTGCAACCTCCCACCCGGCCCATAACTCTCTAAGCACAGGCGGCAAAAACAGCACTTGTGAGAGAGGTGTGAAATAATGAGCAGGGAGACAAGTATTGCTGATTTATTGATAAAAAATATCTGCTTATGAAGCTGCATGCGGATGTCTGCATAGTGCGCAGAAACTGCTGGTACAAAGATTTACAGGTGACCTGAGGTCAAACTAGTTCCTTAAAAAACAGGACAGGTTCATACAGAGAATATAGTGATAAACAATGTCTGACATATAACATAAATAACTTGTTACTTGTACATAATAAATGATTGCTTAGAAAGACAACATATACATAGTTAATAATTGTGATGATAAATATATATTCTGCTCGACCTTAGGTCGCAGAAAGGCACCGCAGAAAACGGGATGTCCTCCACAGAGAACGCATTGAGCGGGGATTTTACAATACTCCCCTCCCCCCACAAGACGGAGGTAACATCTGATTAAAGCAGGTATCTTCTGGGGTGATGAAGGGGCCTCTCTTTTTTTATGTCAACTGGAGAGGGTGGTCACCTTCCCCAATGTCCTCTGCAGTGGTTTGTTGTGGTGCATTTTTGTCAGGTTTCTGGGTTTTCCAGGGATGCCCTTGCCTCCTTCCTGAGACTAGGGTTGTTTGAGGGGCTGCCATATCCTGCAGGAAATCTTCGGGTCCGCCTCCGTTGCCCCCCTCAAGGAATGTGGGTTTGAGACGATCTATTGACACCCAGTCTTCCTGCCCATAGATGGATTTTCGGAATGCCCTCTTGTTCCTTTCCAGGACTAGGAAAGGTCCTCTGTAGGGTCTAGTTAAGGGTGGGAGTACGGCGTCGTCCCCGACGAAGACGTGGGTGGAGGAGGCCATCTGGGGGGTATGAAGGGGGACATCCTATCAGTGAATGTCTTCTGGCAGGGGGCGAACTTTCCAACCCTGTCTTGGAGCCTCTGTATTCCTATGTCGTCCCTGTTCTCTGCAACAAGTTCCCCTGGGACTACCAGAGTCTCCCCGTAGACTTTTCTGCTGAGGAGGGGTCGCCGTTGTCTCTGGGTGTGGTCCTCAACCCAAGGAGGACCCAGGGTAGCTGGTACTTCCAGTTTTCAGAAGAGCAAAAAACCATGAGGGACGCCTTCAGAGACCTGTGGAACCTTTCCACCATTCTGTTGGCTGCAGGTTTGTAGGTGGTGGTGCTGTGGTGAGTGGTCCCCATTAGACGTGCCAGGGTGGTCCACAGCTCAGACAGGAAGGCGGGTCCCCTGTCTGTCATTATGTCGTCCAGGACACGGAACCGACTGATCCTGCTAGAGAGGAGGGCTTCCGCACATGCACTGGAGGTGGCTTCTTCCATGGGCGTAGCTTCAGGCCATCTGGTGGAGCAGTCGACAACTATCAGCAGGTATCTGGCTCCTCCTGATGGGGGAAGAGGTCCTACTACATAGACGTGGATGTGCCCAAAACGTCTCTTTGGCTGGTGGAATTCGCCCACCTCCGATTTGGTGTGCCGCCCCACTTTACTTGTCTGACACTGCATACATTGTCTGGCCCAGGCCATCGTGTTTTTCCGTATGCCATGCCAGATGAACTTTTCCATCAGCAATCTGGCTATTGTCCTTCTGGAGGAGTCGGGTAGGCCGTGGATGATATCGAAAACCAACCAACGTCTGGAGGAGGGTACCAAGGGGCGGGGCCATCCAGTACTGATATCGCTCAGAAATGTTGATCCTTCTGAGCCGAAGGGCACGTCCTTCCACTTCAGTGATGTGACGGCTGTACTGTAGGCTAGGGTCTCAGGGTCAGCAGCTTGTTTGCGGGCGAAGTCCTCATAATCGATCCCGAGCTGTACTGAATCGATCTCAATCCTTGAAAGGGCATCGGCTACTGGGTTCTTCCTGCCGGGGAGGTATCTGTTGGTGCAGGTGAACTCCGCAATGGCTGCGAGGTGCCGCTGCTGCCTAGAGGACCATGCGTTGCCCAGCTTCGTGAAGGCGTGGACCAGCAGTTGGTGGTCGGTCCATATTGTGAAGGGCGTCCCCTCCAGGAGGAACTTGAAATGCTGTACCGTTTGGTATGCTGTGAGGAGTTCTCGGCCGAAAGTGCTGTAGCAGAACTTGGCAGGGTTTAGCCTCCTACATCCAACATAGGTCCCTCGACTACATCCAACGTTGTATACAAATATATTTGCCCTAGATGTAGTCGAGGGACCTATGTTGGATGTACAAAAAAGGCTACTAAAAGTGCGCTTGGACTCTCATAGAGGAGTAAGTTTTAGGACAGGGGGTAGACTGTCCAATCCAGAACAATCAAATATTCGGAATCACTCAAAGATCTGTAAAACACACATAGAGGCCAAAGATTTCCAAATCATAGGACACGTACAAAAATGAAAACGAACTTCACGTCTTAGAGTCCATAATGATAAAAAAGCTAGTTCAGTCGTTAAACTCACAGAAATTCCTCCATCCAATTGTACATTACGTAATGGCCGTTGCACCGTCTTTCGTTTCTCGGTCTCTGAAGGTTCTTCTGTTTAGTTTCTCTTTGATACTGCCCGCTGGGTGGGTGTTTTACTCCGTAGTGTTTTTTGCGCTTTTATGTTTCTTCTTTTGGCAGTATTAATTTTATTTTGACCTTCAATTTTTCGTTTTTTTTTTTTTCTGGTTTTTACTAATTTTATTTTGTCTCACTTTAAATATATTGATGTAACCAGTGGTGTCAAGATTATTTTACGTCTTTTTTACATTTTTTAAGTTTTTTAAGTTTACGTTCTTTTTATATCTTTGTATTCTGATTTGTTTTTAAATTTCACTATTCTGCTATATTTTGCTTTTACTGAGGATGTCAATGTAGTAAATCTATGTATTTTGTCGAAATATTCTAAGAGTATTACGAGTAATATGGTGTTCAAATATTTGCAGCCTTGAAAATGCAACCGAGATGGTTTGTGAAACGTCGGCACAATAAATCGAAAATGCTCTGTGCTTTCCCTCGTTACCCGTCGATGTGGATTTGAGCAGTGGCTCCTGTTGTGATTGATATATATATATATATATATATATATATATATATATATATATATATATATATATATAAAAAGGCATATTCAGGTATCCTTGGAAGGTAATGATCAGTTGTTGTTTTCATATCTCCTTTCCTTCCTTCCACCTGCATCGAGTTTGGTGGGTGGAACCACTCGAACATTAGTTTGAGAATGATGCCTCGGATTATCCCTAGTCCTTTTGACTGATTCCAATTTCTTGTATCACGGACAATGGCGGATTTAGTGATCTCTCTTCTGTACAGGCTAGTTAAACGACTTTTACTTTCCCCATGAATTTTGACCGTCGACAAGGGAATTCCGAAGTGGCCATCATCAATGAAAGAAGGAACCGGAATCTTTCAAAAGGACTCATTATAATTCCAGACCCTAATGTCAAGCCCATCAAATTCGCCGTGGGTGGGAGGTAACTACTGTAGAGCCGTAAACAACAGCCGATCATTTCAGTCAATACCTCCTACGTCGCTACCTCACAAATGTCTATATTCGCCAGTTATCAATATCATCGTCAAACCAAAATGACCACGAACATGTAGTACGTTTTAGACGTTGCCACTTTTCCCAGATTTGATTCATAAAACCTTGACCTAAGTTTGGATATCGCGTAGATAAGGCAGAAACGTCGCCACACCTTTCAATACTAGGTATGAAACAGTAAACAGCTTGACACTTGTTCTGCGTATCTAACCATGAAGACGTAAAATGAACTGAAATCTGAAGAATTGAAGTCATACATTAAATTGCTTTTGATCAAAAGTAGGGTGAGGATGATCTAGTTTCTAATCACCTAAATAAATGATAGTAATGCCCAATATCTAGGCCACTCACTGATGAAAATAAATGCTAAAACACAAAAAAAAAAAAATATTACTGACTTTGTAAATTAACTCTGCCTTGTCCCGGAACGGTCTCTTTCTTCTGGACAGCCCCGGGAGCCATAATTAGGATTTTATGGCCGGATTAATTAAAGAACCCCAAACTGAAGAATGCAGATTAACTGTGGTCGGATTATAAGTCAGGAAGAAGTTGGAAACGTAGCTAATGACACCCATATTGTGTGTACAGTTTCTATGTGCACTATAAATCTATATATACACACATACACACACACACACACACATATATATATATATATATATATATATATATATATATATATATATATATATATATATATATATATATATATATATATATATATATATATATATATATATATATATATATATATATATATATATATATATATATATATATATATATATATATAACATCATGTTGTCTCTGTTCATTGATCCGTATGCTAATTGTTCTTTTATAGTTGTTAGAATTCTCGAACATTATGAATTATCAATGCCAAAATTGTTAGGTTTGAATTACTGTACATGACATCAAGTGTTCAAAGGAGGGTAAAGAACAATACAAAGAAAACAGTTATCTCTCTCTCTCTACACTAAAAGATAATTTGATTAAGAAAATGGTGATACTGATAAATTTCATCATCTAGTTTTAAAGATTTTCCTTTATCGATGTAATGTGTAGGTTATTTGGGGCCTCTGGCCCCTCATCGTGAGACATTATCTCCTCAATACTCAACTTTCTCACGGGAGAGAGAGAAACGCGCGCTTCCTTCAATCGTTTATTTCCTCTCACAAAAAATTCAAAATTCAAACAGCTTGGGGAGAACGTAACAGGTTCCACAGTTCTTTTTTATAATTCCCAGTTCACTCAAAAATTCACAATAACAGTACAAACAAGATACAAAACACAATTGGTACATCAATTTACAACTTCAATATAAAAATAGCAAGAAACTCTGAAAAGAACGGGCATAAATACGACACAGCACAGGGAATGGGGAACTTCAAAAGGCATCACCCTCATAAGGGGGGCAAAACAATAATTGTTTTACAACACAAACACATATATACCTGATTAAACACACTCCACAATTGTCATATAAGTAAAGTTTATCAATACTCAGAAATCTACTTAAATTTCCACATATTAATACAATGTAAACAAATAGGGAGCGTTCTTTTAGACGCTAAACGTACATTTTAACAAACGTAAACACAAGATCGAGAGCGTTCTTTTGGACAAAAAACATACATTTAACATCCTCCCCACCATAGGAGTGTCTCAACACTCCTATCATCATAAGAACCTCCACTACAATCTCATAACCTGAAAATTACAAGTCAAGTTTAACAGGTACTTTAACAGATCTCCCCCTTCGGGTTTTACCTACAGTAGACTCAGTGATTGATTCAACTGGGTCCATGGGATCCCCTACAACTGGATTTTCCTTTATTATTTCATCAGGGGAATTACAAACACTTTCCTCACTGATATCTGAAATCTCTAAATTGTATAGGTTTTGAACAGGTCTAGTTACAAATCCACGTTTAGTTTTAACCTTGGCACTTCTCACCACTCCATCCTTTCCAGGGTACAACTCAGTAATAACTCCAAGTGGCCACAGCAGCCTAGGCACTCTTTCTTCCTTTACTATTACAACAGAACCCCTTGTTAAATTACAATTAGCTTTGAACCCCTTTACCATGCAAGGCAGGTTTCTAAGGTACTCAGATTGCCAGATGTTCCAGAATTTCTCCAACTGACTCAGACGCACAGCCTCTCTTACACACAAATCCTTTGAGGTCACACCTGAGGCAGAGTCATCTGCCAGTTCCACCTGAAAACCTGCTGAACGACCAATAAGAAAATGAGATGGAGTAAGGGGATTAGCAACATCAGGTTCTTCACCTACTAATGTCAAGGGTCTAGAATTGATACATGCCTCCACCTCATGAAGAGTGGTTTCTAATTCACTCCTAGACAATGTCTTAGTGCCCAACGTCTTTCTCAACGCAACCTTCACTGATCTAATGAGGCGTTCCCACCAGCCTCCCCACCAAGGCGCATTAGGTACAATAAACTTCCATTGGGGGGCCATGGGGCCATAATGTTGCTTCAACAGGTTGGAGACACCCAAAAAGGTTTTAGCATTGTCAGAGTAGAACACAGAAGGTACACCACGTCTAGCCGTAAACCGACGAATTGCCAAATTGCAATCAGTAACCGAGAGAGACTCTGTAAGCTCTAGGTGGACAGCTCTGACAACAGCACAAGTAAAAAGGAGAATATACAACTTCTTGGAGGGGAAATCAACACAAAATAAGGGACCAGCAAAGTCTAGACCTGTAACAGTGAAAGGAGGGGCAGATTTGACCCTTAACTCAGGAAGGGGAGCCACCGGCTGGGAACAGGCCTTGGCTTCACATCTACGACAAGCGACACATTCTCTGCAAACCCTCTTAGCAATCTGACGAAGACGAATGATCAATAATCGTTTCGCAGAGTGGAAACAAGCACAACAACACCAGCATGTTTAAGCAATCCATGCTGGAAACGAACCAACAACAAAGCAATATAAGTACCAGGGACAATGATAGGTGCTTACTCTCAAAACTTAATTCGGCAT
The DNA here is from genome assembly GCF_040412425.1 of Macrobrachium rosenbergii. NCBI lineage: Eukaryota > Metazoa > Arthropoda > Malacostraca > Decapoda > Palaemonidae > Macrobrachium > Macrobrachium rosenbergii. The sequence continues at coordinate 90,969,447 of NC_089742.1, read as the reverse complement.
TCTCTAAGCGCCCTTTATTCTCAGCAACCCCTCCTCATCTAGATAAGGATCAAGTTTGACCAAAGGGGGACCCCTTAGGAGGGGTTGAGACAAAGCCAGAGCATTTATTTCTCTTGCAAAGGCCTCTCTTTGAGCACAGTAGAGCAGTTTGACCTTGGCTTTCATCAATTCTCCATAAGTCAAGGGACCACCAGCTTTAAGGGATGAAGCTTTACAATTACCAACAAATCTTAACACCCAACCTACTATATTGAGAGCCTTCGGAAAGGAGCTCCATCGGGAAAACTCAAACAAGGGCAGATCAGACTCAACTGCAACACAAACAGTGTCTGTTTCACATTGCTCTTCTCGTGGGAATCCCTCTCTCGCATCTTCCTTAAGTAGGAGAGATGAGGTGCGGAGCCAAGAAGGACCCACTAACCAAACTTCAGACTGTGTGAGTTGCTCCGCATAAACACCTCTCGATATCAGGTCTGCGGGGTTGTCCTTTCCAGGACAATGTTGCCAACAAGATGGTGGAGTTAATCCTTGAATTTCCACAACTCTGTTGGCTACAAAGGTTTTTCCATCTAGTCGGTTCTCCTTTAATCCACGCTAGGCAACAGTGGAATCAGTCCAACATCGAATGGAAACCTCCTGGACCAGCCGCAATGCAGACTTCACAAATACAACCAGTCTAGCACACAATAAGGCACCAAGTAATTCTAGCCTAGGGAGGGAAACTTTCCTTATAGGGGCTACCTTACCTCTAGCAGCAATCAATGTTACCTTGAAATTACCCTTTTCTGGCACTCTCACATACACACAAGCACCGTACCCCCTTTCCGACGCATCACCAAAGGCATGAAGTTCAATAGCAGGGAGATCTCTCCAGGACAATTCTGAAAATAAGTAACGATTAATTCTCAATGATTCAAGTACAGAAAGTCCTACTACCCACAACTTAACTCTGCCTTGCATAGCCTCAGGTAATGGTTCATCCCAATCTAGACCTAATCTCCAGATTTCTTGAAATAGCATTTTTGCATGCATAACAAAGGGACATATGAACCCCAAGGGGTCAAAACATCGAGCAATTAGGCTTAACACATTTCTTTTAGTACAAACAATATCCCCAAAGGGATCTACATTCTCTACCTTAAATGTAAAACAGTCCGAGGAGGAATCCCATTGTAAGCCTAACACCTTTACACCTTCTACAATAGAATCTTCTGTCATGGGCAAGGTTTTATAATTAGAAGTACACTTTGATAGGGACATACCAGCTTTCTTCAACATACCACAGGCTTCATCAAATCTTGCACAGGCCTCAGCAGGGCTATCAGCCCCAGAAAGCCAGTCATCAACATACAGATTCTCAAGCAACTCAGAAACCACCTCTGAGGGAGGGTATTTCTTTAAATGAAATTTCAAAGTGGCATTCAACAAAAGGGACTACTCTTATTTCCAAAGGGTACTCTTACAAAACGGAAATGTTTTACAATATCCTTTTTCTTCAACAAAACCTGTGAACATCACGGTCCTCCTCCTCCTCACCTTAATTTGAAGGAAAGCCTTTGTAATATCAGCAGTTAATGCCACCTTCCATCTTCTAAACCTCAGTAAAACCTCTACTAAATTTGGGTTTAAGGAAGGACCACTTTCTAAACAGTCATTTAGGGACACACCATTACTGCCACGAGCTGACCCATCAAACACAGGCCTGATTTTGGTGGAGATACTCAGCCGCACCACAGGTCTATGAGGCAAATAGAACACTGGGTACCCACCCTCCAACTGATGGGGTGGGATCTCTTCTATAATACCTTCCTTTTCATACTCTTCAAACACTGTATAATATTGTTCCTGCAGACCAGGGTCCCTATCTAACTTACGACTCAGATTATCCAATCTTCTCAAGGCATGGTGTTTGTTATCAAGTAACTTTAACTTTACAGACTCTGATTTCCAGGGAAGGGCCACCTCATAACGGCCTTCCTTGTAACTTACCAATTTCTCAAATTGCACCAGAATAGGGTCAGGCTTAATAGCGTCAGAACGTGTTTCCTGGGCTTGAATACCTACAGATTCTAAATCCCAAAAGTTACTCAAGCTATCTTCCTGAAAATTAGAAAATGTTAACAGTTGCACACCTACATCACAGTTATCTTTGGACCTAATTGAGGATCCAGACAAAACCCAACCAAAAACAGTCTCCTGGGCTACAAGCCCTTCATGACACACAATTTTGTTAGGGAGCATCAGCTTCCAATACAAATCTAATCCAATCAACATATCCACCTGCATCTTTCGGTTGGATCCATACTCATCAGCTAGGTTAAGATGCGCAAAAGGCTCTAAGCACTTGGGATCCACCTTGGTCCTACATAAAGGGGGACAAATTACATTAATCTCAGCTACCTTAAAGCTGTATTTGTGGTTATTAGCCCCTAAACTCATCACTTCATAAATGCTACACAAATCTGCCTTGGAGGCCTTACCTCCCAAAGGCAGAAAATGATAATACTCAGAGGTCAGCCACTTGGGCCTGACCCTTTGACCAAGTCCTTGAAATGTAGGATCGATCCGATCCTGTATCAAACATTACAGTTGCAGATATTATACCCTGATAGCCTACAACCTTTATCTTTGCTGTTTGTAATACACAACACTGCTTAATAGCCCTAGCCCTTGACTCACAAGGAGCCACTCCCACATGTGTAACAGATTCACTCTCCCCCCGCACCTTTTCTCCTTCAGGGGTTTTCTCACTAGCTGTTACAGGGGTTATCGCTTCGGACTTACGACAAATAAGTGCGTGGTGATGGCCACCCTTGCACTTTGAACACCTGGCCCAGCAACCCCTTGCATAATGGCCAGGAGATAAACACTTAAGACACAGCCGCTTTCCACGAATGGCTTCTTCTCTTTCATGAAGAGAGAGCTTCATTAAACCAAAACACTTATCACTAGGATGCAGCTTTCCACAGAATGCACACTGTTGCTTAGAGGCACTCTCTTCTGATGAAGTTTGAAGGGCTGAGGCAGAACCCTGGATGAGCTTTTTCTGCCTTTTTTCCACGCCGGGATCCTCAGTCTTTCGATGGTTCAGCCCCTGAAGGGCCTCAGCCCTTTCTCGCCCCTCAACTTCTCGTTGTAGGAATTCCAGCAGCCCCTTAAGGTCTCCTTCCTCTTGCTGACTTCGAGACCACTCCAGTCTAATCTCGTGGGGGAGTAGGGACAAGATCATGGGCGCCAATACCAGCCCATATTGGTCCCCTCCTACCCCAAGAGCCTCCAAACTGCGAACATGGGCTATCACATCGTCTTGCAACTTCCGCAACGCCAAGAGTTGATTGTCGTACTTCGATCTCCTTGACAACGCAAGCTGCATTAGGTCCTGAATGTGGGCGGAAATTATCTTGTTATAATTCACATGCTGAATTATAATTAGCAGCCGTCTGAGCCAGACCCTGTATAACTCTTCTCGCCTCGCCCTCCAACACAGAGCGCAGGTACATAAATTTGTTAACAGGAGGCATAGGCTTGTCATCAACAATAGCCTTAAACTGATCCCAGAACGGCATCCACTTAGTTATTTTCCCGCCAAATTTTAATAACTCAAGCCTAGGCAATTTCACACTATGTGCTTCACTACTAGGCTCACTTGCAGAAATTATACTGCCTTCAGTAGCCCTACTATTCAAGTTCACAAGTCTACCATTGCCTAACCTTTCTAAAAACTTCTGCAGCAGCAATGCGTGTTTGGCCTACCTCACTGAGGAAATCGTCGGCTTCATAGACTAACCTTTGACTTCTTCCGGATTTTCGATCAAGTCTTGCACCGCATCATCTAATTCAACCCACTTAGACTTACGGTGGTCGAATTCGTCCACTAGGCTAGTCAGCTCATGCCAGCTTGGTTGGCCTTGTAGAACTCCACTTAATTTTCTCAACAACGCAGCCATGCTTCAGCTCCGACTTTCTTCAATCTAAGACTTCTCAGTTTCATCAAAATGTCAGGAAATCCGGGAAAATCTTCGTCACTTTCTTCTGATCCCGGGTTCTGGGCACCATGTAGGTTATTTGGGGCCTCTGGCCCCTCATCGTGAGACATTATCTCCTCAATACTCAACTTTCTCACGGGAGAGAGAGAAACGCGCGCTTCCTTCAATCGTTTATTTCCTCTCACAAAAAATTCAAAATTCAAACAGCTTGGGGAGAACGTAACAGGTTCCACAGTTCTTTTTTATAATTCCCAGTTCACTCAAAAATTCACAATAACGGTACAAACAAGATACAAAACACAATTGGTACATCAATTTACAACTTCAATATAAAAATAGCAAGAAACTCTGAAAAGAACGGGCAAAAATACGACACAGCACAGGGAATGGGGAACTTCAAAAGGCGTCACCCTCATAAGGGGGCAAAACAATAATTGTTTTACAACACAAACACATATATACCTGATTAAACACACTCCACAATTGTCATATAAGTAAAGTTTATCAATACTCAGAAATCTACTTAAATTTCCACATATTAATACAATGTAAACAAATAGGAGCGCGTTCTTTTAGACGCTAAACGTACATTTAACAAACGTAAACACAAGATCGAGAGCGTTCTTTTGGACAAAAACATACATTTAACATAATGAAACTGCCACTGTTGTCAAATACGAAATCTTAGGCCCGGAAATTACTGGCAACCCGTTCACAATCATCAAATATAGGCCTCACTTTACTGTCTTTACCTTGTTAGCCCTCTGCTGTCGTTTTCATCATTCTCACTGCTGGATGAATTTTCAGCATTGTCTCTTATGCAAGAATTTTGTACGTAAATTTCATTTAGATTATGGTCTTTGTGTATTGTTTCATGTTTGTTTGAAAGTTTGTTCATTCTCGATCTAACCCTGTGACCTGTAACGTTCCAGAATTTATTCATAAGTAACGACAATTAGTTATTCGAATGTTATATATATATATATATATATATATATATATATATATATATATATATATATATATATATATATATCTTCTTCTGTTTTAACGTGTATATATTATATATATATATATATATATATATATATATATATATATATATATATATATATATATATATATATATATATATATATATATATTTGTGTGTGTGTGTAATTTGTGTATAGACATAAGATAATATACACAGCTTTTGGAGTAATTTTTATGAAATGCTAACGTTAAATTGATGAAATAAATTATAATTATTGCCAACTTTCAGTTGTTATTCAGAATGAAGCGCATCTGGAGTTCAGTCACACGCACTGAACATTAAAATAATAAAACAGTCAAGTGAGTACATTTTCCATATTTCAGTTGGAATAATGCCAATAAACTACAATTACTTGTCGTTTTTCATTTGCGCTAGAGCTGGAAAAGAAAAACAAAGAAAGTAACTCATTACCGATACTGAGTTGGATTATATAGGATTATAGCCCTTCTACCCCATGCGTCGAAAGACGAAAATTCCGTGTAAGAGAACGAACAAGCCCAGCAGTGTTGTCTCGCTACATAGCGATGTCGCCAAGTGACTGGCGAATTCCCGCGTTCTTCTTCTTCTTTTAACATGCTTTTTTCCCATTTTTGTATGGGGTAAGCACGATGCCTTCTTTTGAAGGACTTAGATATAGAAAATCAGGAAAATTATTATAAAAGGGGGTTCGGGATGAAGTGTTTATGTTTGGATATGGTCAACAAGACTTCCTGGGACCTAGAGAAAACATATTTTAGTGGATTAACCTTGAAAGGAAGGCAGGAAAAATCGATCGTATATATATATATACGTACTAAACGCCACGGTCAAAACATATGCTCCCCGTATATATACGTACTAAACGGCTCAGGCAGCGTTGGCGCGCACGTATATATACGTACTAAACGGTTAAAGGGTTAAATACGCCCTTGGCCGTCAACCCAAGACAGGCAGGGGGACGCCGGCTATGCAAGTGTATCACAAATCGTGGGTTTGTATTGATAAATATCAAACACACGTAATATATACACAAAATACATTAAGCTCCCACCGGGATAATAAGAGCTTAACGACAGTCATGCAAGGAGATCCGAAACCACGTCTGCAACGTATGACGGCTGAAAGCAAACTGGAATGTTTACATCCGGCCAGGCGGGTATTCCCGCCTACCTGGCGGTAGTTACTGCCTAACCACCTTGCTCAAGAGTTTAACGGCCGATTCCAGCCTACGCTGAAAGTAACTCCTAATGTAAAGGACCGACGGCTTGTATATCGAGTTGGAACAAACTCCTTTCTCAATACACACGCAGTTGAGATATTCAGGGACCTCTGGAACTTCATCCAGCAATGAACCAGCATAGTATAGAAGCAAGACCCTAAAAGGATCTCACCGTTACCCACCAAGACACTTTCATCAGGAGAGATTAAAACCCTCAAGTGGCCATGGAGATCCCAGCATTTGGGGTCAGGTTTTATTTTCATAAATTATGAACAGACACAAATGAGAACACCACATAATAATAGCTCTATTTAGGCAGGATTGGTACTTTGTGTATTCTGTGATATGGCAAAAAACTTTCAACCACTCCAAGGATTTTCTACACATGGCATTCAGATCAGCAAAGTGAGAGGCACAAGAGAGCCGGAAGGTCTGCTACCCTACAGCAAGCAAAGCAGTAAGGTTTTTATCATGCATGAGATTCTTTCAGTAAATTTACAGTTTCGGTCAAATTCACATTTCCGATATAAAATTACATTTTCCTAGCTTAAATAGTGTACTTTCAACGAATCTGACCTTTATTTCTACCGCAAATGATTAGATTTAGAGATACATGGCCGCCATGGGTACCGCTCTCAGTTTGGGTGGTGCAAACGCACTACGCTGCTTATGCACATTTTAAAAGATTGTTGCAAGCTCATTTATGTTCTGGCAAGCGGTAATATTGTGCTGGCGCGCTTGCCAAAGGGGTTACAGGGAACGAAATTTTACCCCTAACGTTAGTTACAGTTTCGTGAAATTCACGGCCGAAACTGCAATGTTACCCTTTTCAAAGGCGATTCACACTTCGGACACTGAACACTTGTCGGTAGTACTAAATGTTCACGAAAAAGGTATTCACAACCTGTGGAGTTCCATTGTAACGTCCATGGAAACGACCAATAGCCTCAAAGTAAGACAGAGAACACCCACTGCAGACGCAGACGGAATCCATGGCAGTCAACTGAAGTGCACTTTTTGTAGAAAGCCTTTATTCCAAAATCGCAGTTAATTGATATTCTTGAAACAAAGCAACCAATCAGGTTTCAGCATTTGTACCGTACTTATAATTCATAACGAAAAAAAAAGACGATTAGGCATTTTACCCACAATAAATTGACAAAAACAAAAACGCATCAGCAGAAAAACTGACATGGCAGCATAAACGCATCCTTGCGATAACAACAAGGCACAATATTCATCGGCAAATATCTCCGTAACTCTTAATTTGCGGAAGATGCTAGTAAGTATTTCGTATGAATCATGACAAAAATATATGATAGCAAGTAAAAAAATATTAGATATCCGAATTTGACCGAAACTGTAATAATACCATTCTGTCTCTATATAAGTGTAGGTCCAAATGAATGCTTTTTGCATCATAGAAATAGACAACTGCTGTTTTTACTGTCTCAGCACGTACCATAGCTAACTTCTGAACCACCTCTACTAATATTTCAAGGGATATAAAAAGTCTAGACGTATTTTTGAGGAAAAATTATGAGAATCAGAGAGCGTCCATTTTTCAACAAAATCTCTCAGTAAGTCGACTTGGCTGAGATGCGGTTCAGATTTTAGTTTCCATGTTTCCGGTCACGGGTGGTACGAAAAATCATATTTTACAGTTGATATGTCCGCATATACAGTTACATGACAGGACTTTGAGAAAAAAAATCCAATGGCGAGCTCTTTCAACAAACATCTAACTGAGACCCTACCTTTTCAAGACAGGTTTGCCACTGTTGGTGGCAGAGTCCAGAAGTTCACGTGACGTGAGGCCTCTTATCCGCCTCAGCACTTTACCAAAAAGCCTATTTAATTTAAGTAAACTAATCAACCACCTAGGAAGAGGTGAAGGCTGGCACTTTATGGTAGCTCTAACAATTCTTTTGAAAGGATTAATGCGTCAACCGGGAATTTCTATTCTTCGTGGCTTTGCCCTTTTCCTTTTTTCTTGCTTATTTACCTTTAGTGGCCGTACAACGTGTTTTCACAGTTGATATCTTACAGTTCTATATGTAGCCTATATATAATTTTTTTATTTCTTGAGATCGTAAAGTTTAGAAAAATATGCATATATTTACGTTAATGATACCGTTAACTGCACTGAATATACTAACCTTGACAGATCTGAATTTCTCTGGCTTTATCTTAGCAGGCACTGACATCAATATTATAAAAGTTCACGCACAGACTTGAGGCACTGTGAAATTTTATAAAATAAACAAAGCAAACACACGCACACGAACAGCTGCAGACGCGGGCAGCGACAGCTGTAGCAGAGCGGAAGCGTCTTGCCTCTGGTGGTCTGTTGACGGATGTCAGCGAACTGTGTCGCGATCATCGCTGCCAGACGAAATTGTTCTCTGGCTTAACACACATGCCTTCCGGAAAATGCTAAAAGTTTCAGGGGAATCACTGTTTTTTTCTAGTAAAGTACACCTTGAAAGATTATTTTGGTTATGTCCACATGCACCCACACAAAACACACACACACACACACACACACACACACACACACACACACACACACACACACACACATATATATATATATATATATATATATATATATATATATATATATATATATATATATATATATATATATATATATATATATATATATATATATATATATATATATATATTATATATAGATATATAATGTGTAAATGCAATTAGGCATTACCAAATTAATGTGTGCAAGCGTGTATGTGTTCATGCACGCCACGATTTACGAGAGTGCCAGTCCAGGCGTTCTTATTGGTATCATAGCCAGAAATATATTCTTGATGCTCTGCAATCGTAACTGCACCAAATTTCCGACGCTTCCTCGGCAGTTAGTGTACTGGAAGCTCAGCCAGTGAGACAACGGTCGGGAGGATAACGGTTGCAGTCAAACGAGAAGACCGAACGGCATAACTCACCGCTAAGATGACTCCAGATTCGTGTAGCTGTAGCGAACATCACATGCTATAACTACCACTATTCATGTTATTCTTGGAAAGAACTTTTGAATGAAAACTATACAAGGAAACGTAAAAAAAAAAAAAAATAGTCTTTCCGTAATTTCGAAATTCTTGGTTACCGTAATTTTGTCACTGGAGAGTTTACTTGATTGACATAACCAAATTCAAAGATAAGCTTGCTTCAGAGTGATTATTAAGTGAAATCACCCGTAAAAAGTGATATGGCGCAAAAAATTTTGTTGATTTGCTTATGAAACGTCTCCCATCAGATTTGCACTTTCCTTGTTTTAAAATAAATACTGTATGACTTAAAGTACATTCGCATTAAAATATATACAAGATCTAAGTGGTAGAGGAGAAACCACATGTAATCCAAAATCACTACCAAGAGCGCTTGGGGATACTGGTCGTGACCTTTTATCTATTTCTGCTTCTATTTGCTTTTCATTGTTCAACTTGATCATCTGCTTACTTGAGTGAGCCAAATAGTACTAAAAGGTATAATCGAATAAACGAATTTGACCGCAAAATTTCATGAAAAGAATAAGAGTGAAATAGAGCCAAATTGTATTGAGAATATATAAGAAAATAGGCCACGTGTACATAAAAGTTGCTAATCTGTGGATTATTTCTACTCTTCATAAACACCTAATTATTCTTTTTCGTATTATTATTACTATTATTCAGATCATGAACCCTATTCATATGAAACAAGCCCGCAGAGGCAATTGACTTGAAATTTAAGTTTCCAAAGAATATGGTGTTTATTAGAAAGAAGTAACAAATACAGAAAGAAGCAATCGGTTATTAGAAAAGAAAAAATAAATTAACATATTAATCAATAAATAGATAAAAATATAAGTAAATTATTAAAATACAAGAAGAGTTGTTTTAAGGCAGCAATGCATTGCATCTTTGCTTGAACTTTTGAAGTTCCAATTGCACGACATCCTCTGTGAGGCTGTTCCACAGTTCAACGGTGTGAGGAATAAAGGACCTCTGGAACCGATGACTTCGACAGTAAGGCACATTTACTGCATATTGTTGCTGCACTTACAGCAAATCTGGTTGCTCTCTGCAGGAAAATGGGATCAGGGATCAGTTGTGAATGTGAAAGATTAAAATACAACTTATGAAAAATTGACAAACAAGCAACCATCCGTCGATGGTCCAAGTCATAACTGCTATTATTAGGAAACAAACCTACCACCATGAACCACTCTGTCTTAAGCAGACATCCACAACGGAGAACAGAATTGTAGCAAAGGAAGCACAAATGACCTAAAGCAGGTTACTTTGTTTTTATCACTCTCATAAATAGTATATGCGTCCTACAATACCCAACTTTCGTGCGGCATTTGCTGATACTTTCATTAGATGTTTCTCGAAAGTAAGATGCGAGTCAAAAGTCACGCCAAGAATAAGTGACAGCTTCAGACTCATGCAGCCGAGTCCCATCCACCTGAAGAGGAGGATGGGGGTAGAAAATCTGTATGAGATCTGCTAATCAATGGTGTTTTCGTTTTACGGGAGTTTAGCCTCATACCCCACCGACTATATCCTTCACTAATCCGCCCAGTCTTGTTTTCCAGGCCAACAGCCATATCGCCTGTATACGCTAAAATAACAGTGGACCAAGAACACTACCCTGTGAAACACCAGACACAGTATGTCTTGGTTTGGTAAAGATCCCATCAACAGCAGCTTGCTGTTGCCTACATATAAGGAAATCTTGAAGTAATCCTAAAACATGTCCACTTACGCCAAGATTCTGAAGTTTATAGATAAGGGCCTTATTATTTACGAAATCGCAAGTAGCACTAAAATCTATTTGAATTACTCTACATTCAAGGTTCTTTTGCAAATGGCATGTCAAATTTAAAAGAGCATTGCAGGTACCAATCTACTTCCTATAGACATATTGACTATCAAGAAACAATCCTTTAGATTCCACATTACTTATATAGTAGCTTAAAATTAAGTTTTTCTGCTGCTTTGGAGAGCACAGGGAGAAAAGAAATTAGCCTGTAGTTACTGCAGTCTGCAGATATGCCACGCCATGGAATAGACACTGCATTACTATGCTTGTGCTCATCAGCAAAGATACTACGTTGACATAAAAATCTATAGTGTACTAATTGGAAGAAAACACATCGGGATCGTCAGCCCTGTTATCCCTAGAGCAAAAGGCAAATTTGGTCAGAACAGGTTGAGGATGAGAAGTATCAGGGAGAGGGACATCCTCAGCTGATTGCTTAGCTTCAAAAGTTTAATGAAGCAGTTGAGCCTTTTCCGTAGGGCCAGTAACCAATCTACCATCATCTGTTAGTAGTGGTGAAATGGAAGGCGAGCCTGACCCAAAGATAGATAATGCCAATTTGGTCCACCACAGATGACGCTGAGTAATTCCTTCAGTTCCTCTTTTAAGGAATTATCATAATTTCTCTCAGCTCTATGGTCAATTCTATTCACTACTCGGTGAGACTCAAACAAAAATGGTATAATTTCCATGTGAATGATTTCGTCTCCATGTTTTGAAACTGAATTTGGTTTGTTTGTCATGGTAAGCTCTCTGCATGTATCATCAAACCATGGCTGGTCATTTGACCTAAATTTGATTATTTTTCTAGGGACATACCTTGCTAAAATAGCCATCAGCATTTCATTTAACTTTTTAGGATCTGGATCTGATATAGCATCTGAAATATTAAGTGCCTGAAAGGCTTCAATAATGCGATCCTAGTTGATTGCTTGACTCTAGATTTCAGCCAGACCGTTTTTTCAGGTGGCAGTAGGAATATGCTTATTGACAGATATGTCCATCTCAGTGGCACAATGGTTGGAAGTGCCTATACACTCGTAGACCTTGGACTTAACGATAATTGGAACATCTGTAAATATAAGGTGAAATCTATTACCAGAAATATGCGTGGGTTACAAAATCGGAGGATACACAGAACTCAAGAGCTGGCTGGCCATTTTGGTCTGTGAAATTTGAATTAAGCCACTTGCCGTGCTTTGCATTGCATTCTCCACAAATGAAGTTTCTGAATCCTGTGACTGAGCCATACTGCACCTCTCCAAGAGACAGGCATATACAGAATCGTTGATATTTGGATTGTGGTAAACAGCAAATACATAAACATTGTAGAACTTACTGAAAATCTTATAGCAAAGATAATAAATAGGTCGTCCAGACTTAGCGTATACAGCCATACCTTGTGCACGTGGGATGTTATGATGATAAATCAGGTCAGGGCCATCTAACCCTGGGATTAAAAACTCAACCTTTGGCTTATCACTAATCACAAGTGTCTCAGATGAAAACATCAAATCGTACTTATGGGAGATACTCTGGAATTCAAGAAAATTTGATCTTAAGCATCGAATGCTTGAGTTCTGTAAATACTCTGTAATTTTTCTTACAGTCATGAGTAGCAGGCCCTAAGTTCAGATCCATGTCTCCCGAAAGAATCAAAATTAGCAACATAATATTAGAAGCAAAGCCAATAAACTGACTCAAAACAACAGCAACACAGTAAAAATCAACAGAACAGCAAACAATAAAATCAGCAACAACAGTATTTACGTTATTTACAAAAATTTAAGGATGTATTTAGAAATGATAAAAAGCTAAGAAGGAAAATATTAGGTAAAGTAGAGGGCGCTTTCCTGATAATCCACCAAGCAACTTTTGCTTTCTCTTCAGCCTGTCCAACACACTTTTCAAAAAAACAGGAAAGTGAACAAAAAGAGGAAATATTCCTGATTATATCAAGGCCACGCTATAATGGCTATGGCACAGTCCAAGTTGGAGAACAAGTTTTGTATTCAGAATAACCTTCTCATGGAAGGTAAGGCCCAAGGAAGGGTTGCCTGCCAAGTCTAAAGGGTCCCTTCCACCTGCCGTTTGATTTCAGTGTCCTTCTCCTAGAAGAGCTACCTGCCACGGATAAAGGGTCTCTTTAGTTAATAAATCCACATTAGTTGTAGCGATTCCATCTGTAAAAACTCTGCCAAAAGTGAAACTCACTCAATCCACTTAAAATATATATATATATATATATATATATATATATATATATATATATATATATATATATATATATATATATATATATATATATATATAAATTGTTACTATATAGTAATTTTACTCAGTAATTTGTATTGCTACACATGTTCCTTAACCTCATACAGTATAAAAGCCAGTTTATTAAATCTATAAACAACACATTAGATGCAGAGAAATCATTAGATCCTTGAAAAGCAAATAGCTATTGCAGACATGGTTGCGCCGAGTAATAATCCAGATGAGAAATGAGGGCACTGCTGCAACTGATGATTGTATGCCATTCCAAGATACAGAAGAAGAAACGTCCTTGTTATTTGTGATCATAGACAAAATCCATTTCACGCATAATAACTTACAGTGATTTTGTTGTTGGGTAAACTGGAGGCATTATTGACGAATTCCTGCAATTCATGAAAAAGTCGCAAATAAAACCAAACGATGGAAACTGATTTAGTGAAATGTAGGCTGTCAAGCAGAGCACCGAAGGACCATTTTTGGCCATTCGGTGCTTAAGACAGCGAGAAGAGGGTTTTGGAGTGGTTGGACAGCAAATCAATAAGCCAGAAAATAAAGATGAAGTACTAGGATCTAGAGTGGAACTGGGAGAAATCTCCTCAGTTGCACTAAGAAGTAAGAGTTAGAGAGGTTGAACAGCAATATTGAAGAAAGGACGGTAAAGGGAGGTGAAGTAAAAGGCTAAAGGTGCGTGCAGCTAGAGGCAAAAAAGGGGATGCAATGCCTCCGAACAACCAATTGGGACATCATGGAAATGGGAAATCTCCAACTTGTTCTTAGTCTAATTATAACGACAGTCTTATATTTGTAACTTGGAAAATATGAAAAGATGTGCCTATATATATATATATATATATATATATATATATATATATATATATGCTGAAACGAACATATATATATATATATATATATATATATATATATATATATATATATGCATATATATACAGTATATATATGTGTGTTGGATTTTAAATCACGAAAAGGTAAAACGTGATGATTATAAAAACAGTCACAGCCATGAAGGAAAAGTGAAACAATGAGGTGCTAATTACTTTCGTCTTTTTACCAAGACATGGTCACAGCAACTAAAGATATAGGGAGACAAGGGCGTATATATATGGTGGGTATGTCCTAAGGGAATAAAAAAAAGGTTGGGAGGTCACAGAATGGTCAACTGATTAACATCGAAATCTATCTATTGGTAATCCTCTTTATTCTGTCTTTCAAATCCTTCTGGAACATGTTTTGACCCTGTAATAAACTAATGGAACGGAATAACTTATCTAAGATGCATGATTCTTAACAATTAGCATTTTATAAGCACAAAAACCTGCACACCTAATATTCCCTCCCTCTCCATTATAAATGAAGCCTCGATCAAGGCTGTCCCCCAGAACTAGTTTCTGAACAACAGTCAGGTGGGAATATTTGTCATTGCCCCTGACACAATGTTCAACACAAATGATAAGTAATTTCACTGTGCACTTCTTGTGTTGCTTTGTACTATGTAGGCTACGTCAGCACAATTATTGTTTATTGAGAAGCATGTGTGCGTGCAGAATCTGCCACATTTAAACTATGAAAATGCGTCCAAAATTTTCGTATTTATGATGATTTTAATGACCCATGTAAAATTTAGTTCGAAGTAAGATTGTGCTGGCATGGGCGTCATCTGCGTTGGGGACATATCCCCCCCGCTTTTTATTCAGGGTGGGGACAACATATCAATTGGCCCCCCTCCCCACTTTTTTCTTGACCATCAAGATATAGCTAATAAATTTGTAAACAGTACCAGACACACGGGAAAATATTTTTGGCAATTTTTAATGCCCCTATATTGTTTGGCTGTATCCAGCGGTAAGCACTTTCTTTATCGATTGCAATAATGCTTTAATCCTCGAAGGGGTGCCCACAGATGAATTGCCCCCATGCATCTCTATCCTCCACCATTACTTCTCTTCTCATCCAACTATGTTATTGTTTGCAAAATTTTCGTTTCATACATTCAGTATTGTCCCTTCTATACTTTCTCTTGTTTTTCAATTAGTACTGCCACAAACAGTACATTCTCATTCTTGTCATTCTATCTCTTTTGCTACCATCCCTGACCTTAGATATTAAAACTGTATATTGAGGATGTCACGGAAGACTTGTACCGTATTTTAGCCAATCTGTAAATTGTGGACTTGTAAACTTGTTGACTGGCTAATATTGATAAATCCATATATTCATATTTATATGGGATTAAAATACACCAAATCATGTTCTTTTCTTCAAAAAGCTTCGCTCGCCAATATTAACTGCATAATTTTCAGAATGTCCCCTCCCACTTTTAGAGACCAGATGTCGCCCCTGGCTGCGGGTCATTAGTCAATCCACAAGCCTCAGCCTTTTTGGGAATAATCATAAGTTTCTTGGTTGCCTCAACGCTCTACATGGTAAGCCTTTCAACTGAAAAAAAGACTGTGTTGTCGAGAATTTTCTTGACAACTAAGGCGAGTGATACTGCTTCTTTGCCTGATGTTCTGGGCCTGACACAAGTCTACCAAAGACACTGCACTGAACCAGCACCGGGATATGGCAGCCATACAAACACGAGGACATTTTCAAATTTTATTACAAAAATAAACTCTAGCAAGACAAATCTACCCGAGCTATGCACATTTACTTTAACTTCAAAAATGACACAACCAACTTACACATACATTAACTCAACACTGGCTATAGCTGGGTTAACAACGCTGAGGATCACGTGGTCCTCGAGAACACGTGAACTGAACTTACAGAAAAATGGGATAGCACTGTGATATTCAGTGCTTATTTTAACACTTCACAAGGTAAGCTACGCTACCAATGACCTACTAAAGTAACTTTACTCACAAGGGAAGAATTCTGGACAGTGTGTGGATCCCTTGACAATACAGAAAAACCGACTAAAATTCAACAAACTTACTTGAATCAAGACTCATACAAGTGATCGAATACTGCTCTATCTTTGGACATGCTATATGTCCTTGCAAAATGGCAGATGGCCTCGATTAGAAACGACAAAATGACTGCGCTGGACTTGGCCATTCTGCACAGATTCGGCCATCAACCGGCTTTCTGAGTCGGACACACACATGCTGTGGTTCCTGCTCATTGGATTATAGAAGAGTGGGCACAGACTGCTGCTCAGCAGTTTATATATGGCCAGTTCCAGAATGTTCCAAGATTCTAGATTTACAAAGACAACTCCCCATCTGAGTTTCTCTAATGCAAACCTCTTGTAAAATAAAAGTACAACCTACTGTGCACTTTACAGAATTCAAGAACATGTTACAAATGAAATAACATCAGTAATTTTCGAGTCAAAACCTCCACGCACCTCCACATCAGCTCAACTTGATGTGTCTTCGGCAAGTGCGATTGCAACTTTTACGAACACATATTAAAACTATTATCAAAACGACTAGATTGGGAGTTTTATGTCGGCAAGTTGGCAAAAAATCCTGCAGTAAATTTTTGTCGACATCCTCCCAGCCAGATGGATCTGACAAACAAGACAGCAAGCTTAAAGAATGACATCTGTTTGGTTCTGATTTATGGCTCAGATGCAGATTGGAAGCCTCACAATTGCAGCTAGCTCACAGTACAATCAGTATTGGACACTATTTGAACAGCAAGAATGAATAAATCTCACAACGGTGCTCCTCTCTCTCAGTAGCACGCAAACTATTAAATTATCTAACTATAATGGTCCCTGGACCTTCTCACAGTTCCATTTCGTTCCTCCTCAAGGAACGATGTTTATACACAACACTCAAAATTCTATTTTGCACTCTCAGAGCCAACATTTCATTTTCTCTTGTTGGGCGAAAGCTGTTTTCCTTTTGGGTCTACCACTCACTCTGTCAACATTCAAGTCATTCTGTTTATGGTTACTTTCATCATCCACTGTCTCTAACTCATGATCAATTAGTTCGTGATTGTCAATATTCACCGCTTACATGTTCACTATCGTTCATAGTATGATCAACACTTTGTTCAACACTTACGAGTTCATCCTCGTTAGTCACTTCATTTGACACAACATCACAGTTACTGTCTTCCTGTCGGTCTTTCACCTCTAACATGATGATGTGTTTGATCAGCACAAGACATTCTTTACCTTCACACAAAACTTTCGCTGAACGAACGATATCATCCTCTCCGGGATAGAGTTGTATAATTCTTCCAAGAGGGCAGAATTTATGACATAGGTCAATCTTTTTTATTAAGACAACGTCATCGTTTTTGAGTGGAGTCGGCGTAACAGTGCTGAAATCATGACATTGGCATAGGGACTGTAAATACTCAGTACTCCAGTGTAACCTAAAGGCATGTAGAGCGCCAACTAATTTGAAGTATTCAGCTCGAATCTTCTTGGTGGTGAAAGTATCAAGCACACCCTCGTTTGGTGTGGCAGCAGGCAGCAAATGGATAGTCCTACCTCATAGGATATGTGACAGACTGAGGACTTTATCCTTGCTGGCACCACCACAGTAAGTAAGAGGACGGTTGTTGACGACACACTCTGCCTCTTTAACTAGTGTTCTTGCTTGTTCCTCATTAAACAAGGCTCTATTGAGTGAGACTGTTAGGGCACACTTTGTAAAGTCACCACATCGGCGCCAGGATAGTGTTTCGGCGGCGCCATTAATTAAGTCTCCGCTGAGCTTGTTTTCTTTGGTGACTTCCCATTTTCTTCAAGCTCACATTAGTCACGCCTAAAACGTGCCAGGTCACGCATTTTAATCATTTTTACTTTATGTGTATTTATACAAATGTCACATTGTGTATCACATGTTTCTTCATTCACAGGCATCAAGACTGTATCCATATTGTAGCTCTGTATGTTTTGTATTGTAATTTGTACTCGTTCACTGTATATTATTGTTTATTGTTTCGACCTCAGGTCACAGTCAATTCCATTGTCTCAGCGCCCGGGGGTGTCGGGTCGCAATATAAGCTGCCTGGATCTGTAATAAAGTAGCAGTAACTTTACCTGCTCGTTCCTTTGACACCTTTTCAGTGGTGACCCCGTTTATCCGGGAGCCATTAGCGGACTCACACGGCGACTTAGTCTTGGCTCCAGGTATTTCTCCAAAACGCTCTTAGCGGCCTAAACATGTTTCTGTAACCAGCGTTTGGCTGTGCTGACTCGCCGGCGCATTTCATCAGCGTCACTAAGCGGAACCACACGGCGCCGAAAGAGCGTGTTGACGCGAAAGTACCCCACTAGTAAGGGGTCAAAGAGCGAGCATGGACGCGGATATCCCCTCCTTCATGCAGTTAAACGCGACCCGTGGACTCGGAGGTTTACCTACCTCCCATCACACCCGCGCCACTCACACCAGCGCCCGAACACATGACGGCGGTCACAGGCAACAAGACTGTATCGCGGGCCGCTCTCACCGTAATTTGCCCGTTTCGCAGGGGAACCCATCGATGTGGCTGCGCAGGGTGGAGAGCCACTTCAGAATCGCGGACCTGACGGACGAAATCCTACAGGCCGACAATGCTCAACGCCCCTTCCGAGGACGCACAGAAAACTCATCTCGCGAAAATTCTTTTGACACACCCTCACATACAGCACCACAAAAAGTTCCTCCTCGAAGCTTGCTCCTGCCCATCGCCGAAAGGCCGCCCGTGCTATCGACCTTGCCATAAACCCACGCCACGACCTCAATTCAAGAGACGGCAGGGGCATGGTCGTAGATCTCGTGTCACTACCAGACTTGGGTGGCACAAAGAAGCGGCAGGAGATAAGCTTACACGGGAAATCTACCTTCGCCAACTCCTCCCGGAGGTACGCAACCAGATCACTCACCCCTACACCATGCCTGTCGAGGACCTCATAGAGACGGCGCAACACCTCACAGACTCCGTCAAGGCTTCACAGCGGCTAAAACCGGCCACACAGCCGGTCAGCTCCGTCCAGCCTGAAGAGGACGTGAGCAGCCCGTCAACGCCATCGCCAACAGACGTCCACCAACCACAGCAGATGGTGGTCCCCGGCTTCTGTCGCTACCACAAGTGGTTCGGAAAGGACGCCCGAAACTGCCTGCCGCCCTGCTCGTTCACCCGTTCAAAAAGCGGTGGCGGGCAGCCAGCAGGACAGGCCGCCATGGCAGCCGAAGAACCCAGGGCCTCAAAAACAGTAGGTTTTACGCCCATGACACCGTCTCCGCAGGATGATGCTGGTCGACACAGGAGCCTTTAAATCGGTCTTCCCAGCATCCAGAGAGGACCGCAACCAGACACCAGACCCGCCGCTTTCCTGACGGGCCGCCAACGGAACCCCATCCTCTCCCTACGGCACCAGGCTCCTGTCGACCTCCATCCTTGGCCAGAGTTACTCCTGGGACTTCATCGTCGCGGACGTAGGAACCCCACTCCTGGGGGCCGATTTTCTGGCGCACTTCGGCCTGCTAGTCGACGGGGCGCAAGCGCCTCCTCGATACCGACTCCTGCCGGTCTCTCCCGTTAACGGCGGGACCCAGACCCACCATCAGCGCCGTCGCCCCACCAGTATGCACACCTACTGTCGGAGTTCCCTGAGGTATTTAAGCCCGAGCCGCCAAGTCCCCGGGCCCCAGCCACACGGCATATACCACCATATAGTGACTAAAGGGCCCCGACACATGCGAAGTTCCGCAGGCTTCCCCTCAGCGCCTTCAGGAGGCGAAAAAAGCATTCAAGGAGATGGAACAGATGGGCATCTGCAGGAAAGCCTCCAGTCCATGGGCCTCCCCCTCCACATGGTGCAGAAACCGGACGGCTCCTGGAGACCCTGCGGCGACTACAGGCGGCTCAACATTGCAACAGAGCCCGACCACTACCCTCTGCCCCAACATGCAAGACCTCACGGCCTCCTTTCACGGGGCCAAAATATTCACTAAATTGGACCTTCTTAAATCTTATTTCCAGGTACCTGTTGCGCCAGAGGACATACCAAAGACAGCCATCATCACGCCCTTCGGGTCCTATGTGTTCGCCTTCTCCACCTTCGGGCTGAGGAACGCCGCCACCTTCCAGCGGCTCATGGACAGCATCCTGGGGACCTAAAATTCTGCGTCTGCTACGCCGACGACATTCTCATATTTTCCAGGTCTCACAGCGAACACCAGAGACACATCAAAGCAGTCCTCCAGCGCCTCCAAGAGAACGGCCTCGTCGTCCGTTTCGACAAGTGTACCTTCGGCGTCCAGAAAGCAGAATTCCTGGGTCACGAGGTGTCTCCGACAGGCGTCCGCCCTCTTACATCGAAAGTGGCAGCCGTAGCCAAGTTCCCGACACCCACCTCCATCAAGGCCGTCCAGGAGTTCCTTGGGATGGTAAACTTCTACAGGCGGTTCATCCCCGGGATCGCACACCACGGCCCCTGACGGAAGTCCTAAAAGGTCAACCGAAGTCCCTGTCTTGGGGACCCAGCCAGCAGCAGGCCCTTTTCCTGACGAAGGCCGCCCTCACCAAGGCAACCGCCTTGGCACACCAGGATCCCAAGGCTCCCCTCCAGCTGACGACAGACGCCAGTAACGTCGCCTGCGGTGCTGTTCTGGAGCAAATCATCAACGGCGCCCCCCAGCCCATCGCCTTCTTCAGCAAGAAGTTCAGTCCCGCAGAGACCCGCTACAGCACCTTCGACAGGGAACTCTGCGCGATGTACCGCGCAGTTCGGCACTTCAAGTTCCTCCTGGAGGGGACGCCCTTCACAATCTTCACAGACCACCAGCCACTGGTTCACGCCTTCACGAAGCAGGGGACGATGGTCTTCCAGACAGCAGCGCCACCTCTCAGCCATAGCCGAATTTACCTGTTCCGTCAGGTACCTCCCGCCAAGAAAAATCCTGTAGCAGACGCCCTCTCAGAGTCGAGTTGAACGCAGTGCAGCTTGGTGTAGATTACCAGGACCTTGCCAGAGAACAGGCCGCTGACCCAGAAACCCCAGCATACCGCACCGCCATCACATCCTCAAGTGGCGGACGTGACCCTCGCCCCGGAGGCCCCAGCCTGCTCTGTGACATCAGCACAGGCCAGCCCGCCCTTGGTTCCAGCCTCACGCCGCCAGGTATTCGACATAATTCACGGCCTCTCACACCCCTCCGGCAGGACCACGGCCAAACTGCTTTCAAAAGTTCGTCTGGCACGGGTGCAAAAAGGACGCCACGGCCTGGGCAAAACAGTGCCTGCAGTGCCAGACCAGTAAAGTGGGTCGTCACACGCAGTCGGGGGTAGGCGAGTTCCCACAGCCAGGGCGCCGCCGCCACATCCACATCGACGTCGTCGGGCCCTTCCCCATCAGGCGGATCCAGATACCTCCTGACGGTGGTAGACCGTTCGACGAGGTGGCCCGGCCACACCCATGCAAGAAGCCACCGCCAGCGCGTGCGCCGAGGCCCTGCTCTCCAGTTGGGTTAGCCGCTTCGGCGTCCCGGACCACATCACAACCGACAGGGGCCCCACTTTCCTCTCCGAGTTGTGGTCTGCCCTGGCTCAACTGCTGGGAACCACGCACCACACCACCACAGCGTACAACCCAGCGGCCAACGGCCTGGTCGAACGGTTCCACAGGTCCCTAAAGTCATCCCTCATGGCCCGCTGCACCGCTGAGGACTGGAAACATCAGCTGCCGTGGGTCCTCCTCGGGTTGAGGACCGCTCCCAGAGCCGACGGCACCCCATCCGCAGCTGAACAAACCTATGGGGAACCCCTCGTGGTGCCGGGAGAGCTCGTGACGGATGAACGCCACTCCCCATCACTGCAGAGGCTCCGCGACGTGGCGGCAAGTTCGCCCCTTGCATGCGCGCCATACATCGACAAAGCAACCACCTTCATGCCGCCACAGCTGTCATCCGCCACCCACGTCTTCGTCAGAGTCGACGCCGTCCGTCCACCACTAACTAAGCCCTACAGGGGACCCTTCCGCGTGCTGGAACGGAACAGCAAGGCGTTCCAGCTGGCACTCCCAGGCAAGGACAACTGGGTTTCATAGACCGGTTAAAGCCCGCCTTCCTGTCGGAGAGTCCCGGCAGCGACGCAGCACCCCTTCCGCCCAACCGCACTCCAGCATGCCCTCACCCCGCAGGCGCCGCCGCCCCAGGAAGGACCGCCCAACCAGCAGCCTCACAGGCGGGAGGCCCCTCCGTTATCTTCAAGGAGCCGCGGCACCCTTCAGAGTCCCAGCAGATACAGGGATTAGTCAGACGCGCGTCCCTCGTCTTGGGGGGGAGTATTTGTAAAGTCACCACATCGGCGCCAGGATAGTGTTTCGGCGGCGCCATTAATTAAGTCTCCGCTGAGCTTGTTTTCTTTGGTGACTTCCCATTTTCTTCAAGCTCAATTAGTCACGCCTAAAACGTGCCAGGTCACGCATTTTAATCATTTTTACTTTATGCGTATTTATACAAATGTCACACATTGTGTATCACATGTTTCTTCATTCACAGGCATCAAGACTGTATCCATATTGTAGCTCTGTATGTTTTGTATTGTAATTTGTACTCGTTCACTGTATATTATTGTTTATTGTTTCGACCTCAGGTCACAGTCAATTCCATTGTCTCTCGCGGGCGGCGCCAGTCGGCCGCTATATAAGCTGCCTGGATCTCTAATAAAGTAGCAGTAACTTTTACCTGCTCGTTTCTTTGACACCTTACAACTTCGTCACCCTGATTAGGCGTTCAAACATTCCGCCCTTCCAAGGCGAATGTGGAGTCTAGGAGTTCCAGCGTATTCCTCTTCCTCTTAAATACGACTTAGTTACGTCCTTGTCACATAGATCAGCTAACAAGTTGCTTGCAGTCTTGAAGGTTGCATGATTGTCAGAGTATATAACAGATGGGTCGCCATGGCAGCAGAAAATCTACGAAGGCACAGGATGAAGGTGTCAGTGCTGAGATTCGTACCAGATCCAGGTAAATGGCACGAGAGCCGAGACAAGTGATTAGGAGGATGTAGGCACGACCCTCCCGAAAGTTGATTGGACCTGCATGACTGAGTCCTACGTGGTGAAATGGTATTGTCAGAGTCACACGAGGGCTCAATAGCTGAGGTTGAGGAGGTTGCAACAGTGGAGCTCTGAGCGTCCTGTTACACTCTAAACAGATTATAACTAGCACTCTCACTGCTAGTATCCAACACTGTTGTCTGAAAATTGAGATAACTGTATTGACACCACAGTGCAGATTTGTGTTATGAATATGCTTAAGGTATAGCACTACAAGCTTTCCCTTAGGGGGCAACAAGATCAAGTCATTCTTGGTGGTACTAGATTGTTTCAATCTATATCTGGAATATATTACGTTATTAATAAATACTGAATTTAATTGTTGTGCAAAACTGACTATTTCATGAGAAGTTTCTCCACCCTTTCTCTATATATCTACAGTTGGCCAATGATGGCGTTGCTCTACACAAAGTAACTTTGTTAATGGATCATCTCCAATCTTCATGAATTTACAAACATGTTGAATGATATTGTAGAGAGAGGTGTAGTTGGATATACTCTCCCAAAAGTGAAGTAACGGAGCAGGAGGTGCTGGCTGAAGTTCTCTCTGCAACTCTCGTAGTGCAGACATTACTACTGATGAAGATGCATCGTCTCGTGGGTCATCAGTAGCTGCTATGGGTCCGGGGATGTGTAACATGCAATTGTTTGAGGTCTCCCCCACAGGACAGTACATCAGCTGGATTCTCCTTGGTTGAGACATACTGCAACTTGAATCCACACTCCTGTAGGATAAAGGATGCCTCCCATGCCCTATTGGCTATGAAAGTACTTTTGTTTTTCAATCTTGCTACCCACCCATGCAATTGCCACTTTACTATCTCCCTAGATTGTTACTTTACTGAATTTAAAGGTCTGACTGAGATACTTGGCTAGTCTGGTCCCGACGAGTAAAGCCATCAGCACTATTCGTGGGATCTTTAGTGCGTGTTTCTTATGAGGGGCAATTCTTACTTTGGCAGTTAAAAGATAGGTCTCCCCATTGACATTTCTAGCATGAGCTACTGCGCTATAGGCTTTCATGGAAGCATTGCAAAACACATGTAACTGAATTTTCTGAGACTACTCCCTTTTTTAATTTTACGTTATCTCTCTCTTGAAAATCATTGAGTATTTCTCTCACTTCTGCTGCTCTCTCAGGGTTTAGCACATCGTCCCAACCCACTTTCTGATTCCACAAAACTTGCAAAAGTTTCTACTTTTGACAAAAATTGGAGATACAAGACCTAAAGGGTCAAAGTTGGAGACAACTAAGGACAGGATCTTTCGTTGAAGACGGCTCCAATCCCTGGGTACTGATGCAGAGGGTGATAGAGATATCTAGCTATATCCGTAGCCGCCCAGTGAGAAGCTTATGCTTGCAAAGGAAGCCGGATAGTCTCTAATCGTGAAGGAACAGGGATTGTACTGCCTGAGGAACTGCTGTACATGTCGCTGACACAGAAGGTCGGGTCAGGGAGGAACTCTTCTCAGTGCCTCAGAAGCAGAGCTAGCAGGTAAGGCAAAAAGCGAAGTCTTCCAGCATTCATCTAAATTCGGTGAACAACACTTGCTGAACACCTTGCGAATTAGACAAATACGAAGGGAAGATGAAGATGTTTAGGTTGTCCCACCCTGTCAGCATAAATCACCATAGCAGTCAGTACGATTCAGCAGAAGACCTGCAGACTTCTGTTGAGCCGAGAAGTGAACAGAAGGATGATAGGGAGTCCTCAAGTTGAGCAACCTCTCTGTTAAGAATTGAGTGAAGGGAGCTCTCTGTCCCCGTCACTTGATGCCAAAGGCTGCGCTTGTCTGTCAATACATCCCACTGCCTGGAATGTATCTGTCTGACGGCTCTACAGAGTGCACCAAAGTTCACTCAAGCACCTGCAGTCAACCGAACTAACAGGAGGAAAATGAAACCCCTCTTGTTTGTTTACACATGCCACTACTGTGGTGTTGTTGCCTAACGACGCCACAGAGTATCTCAAAAAACCAATCCTGAAACTCTCGGAGGGCAAGGAAACTTCTTTGAGTTCCAGGATGTCAATGAGAAGGTACCTATTGTCTCGGTCGCCCACCTGGAAGGCAACAGTCTTACAGGTGTGCACCTATTCCTTGGTCACTGCATCTGACAACAGAAGCATGTAGTGAGGAGAATATGCACATATTCAGAGGTTCCAGTTGATCAAGCACCAGCCTAAATCCTCCCTCATCCTTCGAGAGGAAAGGATTAAGACCTGGAAGCAGATCTCCTTCATTCTCCATGACGAGAATCAAAGTCAAAGCTACCCCTAAGGGGACAGCTTCTGCAGCAACAACAGGACGCCAAAGATGACTAGCTCTATCCAGGCTGGCTACTCCTGAAGTTGGGAACACGGGTGAGAAGACAGAATGGACGTTTGATGAAAGGTGGCCAAGACCCAGAGGAAATAGATACTTCTCCACTGCCAGGTCTCGGCTATATTGCTGTCATATAGTCCAATGACTTGACAGTCATTCCTTCATCAAGGCACCAGCAGGAGGAGAATGCCGTTCTGAGCATTCTCCCTTCCTCTCTTCCCTCTGCCCTCTTCTCAATGGAAAGAGGGTTGGAAGAGACACACGTGAGCGCCCTTGGAACCTGAGACTTCTTAGGGGCTGAGGAATGGCTAGGCAATTGCCCTTGGACGTTCCTTGACTACTTCAGTATCTACCTACTCTCTGCAAAAGAGGGGGGGCAGAACTGAGTAAAGGTACATTCCTGAGGGAATGTGACGACTCTGGCCTTACTAGACTGGAGATTGGAATCAGGACAGTGTCCCTCTTCTTAGCACCAGAATTGCCCACAGGTTGCTGTCTGGTGCTGGGTTGGTAAATCCATCCCCAGGACTGGAACAATCTCTAGAAGGCAGAGACCTCTTCAGGAATGATCACATTTGAGGAGGCAAAGCCTTGAAAAAGCGAAGGATCACAGATTCATCAGGAGACTACCTGGAGGGACACCATAGAGGTTTCCTCCAGGTTCACCTTCTCTTGTTGCAAGAGGGAACACCCTTCATGACAAAGAGAAACAGCAAGAGATCCGAGTCCGGATGAGCCAGAGCCAGGACAATCTGCTAGTCAGCATAAGACCCCTCTGAGGCAAGAAGAATCTCTTCTGTCGAGGAAGAGGAAGGGAAGGAGCTTGATTGGGTGGCTCGACCAAAATTAATTCCTTGTCCAGGGAAAAGGCATTCATCTGGTCGAGAAAGCCCTTATAGCAAGCAAGGAACGTGGCAGCCCCTGCAAAACCCCTGCAAGGAGCAGTGAAGATTATTCACAGCAGATACTGTGGTCTTCTCTCTGAGGTCATTGTTGATGAATCGGCATGAAGATCTCTGTGAAAAGAAAATCGAGGGTGTCCGCAACCTGAAGAAGAAGACCCTTAATTCCTCCTGGGCTAGACACTCCCAATCTCTTCTTCTTGGAGGAATAACCTCGCCAGAACCCAGAAAACCATTCTCGACTACTCAGATTTATGGCAAGCCAATCTGAGAACCAAGCCAGAAACATATATCCTTGTAACAAAACTACGAAAAGAAACAAAACTCATCGGAGTCCTCTCCATCTGACTCACATCACCCAGCAGCAACCAAAAGGGTTTGAGGGAAGAGGAGAGGAGAAAAAGCACTCTTACCTGTCCTGCTAGAAGAACCAGCAGAAGAAGCTGACCATGGTTGATCATCAACCAGAGGTGATGATGGCAGCATGGAGGAAGGAGAGCGCTAGCACCACGGCAAAGCACTAACCTAAAGAGACTGAAAGTTCACCTTGACAGCATTCCGTTTGCCAAACAGAGCAAGGTGAGTCGATCACGAAGACGCGATCGGGGGCTGGGAGCACAAGCCAAACCGCACGAGCCGAGCCAGCCGAGCCAGTCTCCAAGTGCGATCAGGGGCTGGGCGAGCAGGCCGAGCTGAGCCAATCCAAACCGTACTGTCCTCAAGACATGCTTTAATCTCCTCTGAGGCCAGAGCCCCTCGAGAAGAAGGTTTAAAGGGGATTCTTGTCTGCTAACCCGAGTGCTTGAACCCAAGGGTCCAAGACACGAGTTTCAGAACTGATTGAGCACTCAAAATGAAGCAGGGAGGAAGCGTCAAAACATCTGAATGTTCTGACACCTCTCGTCCTGTGCCTAAATCCGACCAGAGAGAGAACTCCCTAGCACTGGTTTGGGGAGTGCCCGAGATTCTTCAGAATCCCAGACACTCAAGCGCTCGTGATCCCAATGAATCTGAGCGCTCGCTGAACTCTCGAGATTCCAAGGAGTCCGAGTGCTTGGAGAGACTCCTGAGTCTCATATGAACAATTATCGGGAGTAAGCTTGTAAGGGACCGCATGGCGGTCCTACAGGCACATGTGTGTGCGAGGCATCCATCGGACAAAATAAGACAAATCATCCCGCTTTCTCTCTCTCCCTCCCATGCGACAGCTGGAGGGGAGCGCTCAAAGGAACGCAACTTCTACCATACAATATTCCTGTCTATTTCTCTCTAACCATTGTTGTCTCAATTCATGTACAATCACCACTACTTGCATTGCCATGCAAGCATTCTGACCATGTACTCATAATGTTCACCGAATCTTCTGTATCAAACTAAGTATGTTTCTGTTTGTGAAGACACCAAGCGTCTCGCCATTTCACATATATTATGCTACTGCATTGTATTCATTAATCTGTCTTGAATCTCATGCAAATGTCCATATGTGGAATATCCTGGCCTTTCCATTGATATATGTTTTATCATTGTACGTTTATGTTGTCTCTCACAATCGCCATCTGTTTGTCTGTCGACAAACACAGATGTCCGAAACATAATTTCTGTTTTGTCTTGTCTGTGTGTAGAAACTACATTGCAGCTTGCACCAGCCAATAACAACTTCGAAGATTCTGTACATTCATTTTTCAGTAAGAAACTACCAATAAACTAGACAACATTCAGCCAGTATGTCACTCAATACTTTCCTTACAAACTCCTCTCGGCTTCTGAAGAAAACCAAGGAGGGACAGACACAGAATCAGTCTTAGACACATACTTCTAAGAACTGGAATCCAGAGCATGGCCTTGAAAGGTTCTGCACTCGAGGCCCCCGAGATATGAGGCCTCAATGGGGAATGCGAATCGGTTCCCGACCCTAAGGGCCAGGAAGAGCCAAACAAGAGAATGCACTGCCTCCCTGAAGAAAGGTACTCCCTCAGAAGTCCGGCAGGACTTCTGAAGGGAACCTCCTCCTTGCCTCTCCAGGTGCTCAAACCCTCAGGACCGAGACACCAGGCTAGGAACCTGACCAAGCACTCTTTCGAGCATGTTTCAGAACTGATCATGCACTCAAAACTCAATACTGGCAGGAAGCACTGAGACTCTTGCATGTCTTGGTTCTTTCTCTCACCTGTGCCTGAACCAAGATGGTAAGATGCGCATTCGGATTTTACCCTTCGCCAGTCCGTAAGGCAGATGCAGCCCGATAATTCTTACAAGTGTGGTCTTTACTGCATTTTCTTCATTCACTCTACGAGTCATAGAGGATTAAAATTGGTTTTGTCGTTAATGAGTGTCGTCTTCTCCCCGAGTCATTTGAAAAGTAATGGCAGGTGGGTGACGGAATACCATTTCAAATTTTTCAAGTGGGTGCGGTGTTCACACTGGAGTTCAGGGGTTAAACGAGCTCTTACATACAAGGAGTGCATGCATTCTTTAAATAAAAGGTAATTATTAATTCCATTCTTAAAAAACGTTGCTAATTTACATCACATAATTAATTTTGGAGATGTTCGGTTTTTCTAAGGCATTTTATTTTTCTTCCTTAGGATGAATGGTCAAGGAGGAGGAGGAGGAAGACGCGTTCTTCTACGCAGAACACTAATGGAAGAGGGGGAGGAAAGTCAGGCTGTACGACATACTAGATTTGGAAGCCTATGGTTATTTATTGTAAAATTATTTAGAGGTTTAAGGTTGGTTATAACAACTCGTGGTGGTATTGTATTGGAATGTGTGTCGGGAGAACCCCCAGATTCATGTACTTGTTAATGTATACCGCTTTATCTAATAAAATGAGTGGATAGGTAGAATCGCTTTTTATTATCCCATACATAGGTTGAGTGACACTGACAGTGAGCGTAATCGAGAGCATGTTAAAACGTGTGACTTTTAACATTCAGGTGGAGAGTTAGAGCCGTATATCTCAGAGAGCTGTACATTGTAATGTCCATATGAAGTCATACAGCTGTTCATGAGTCACTCAGTGGGTCTAAATCATATCAGTAGCAGATACCTAATCAGACTCTTATCGATAGAGTGGGATTAATAACAGATGGTTTATAATGCTTCAACTCTTATCAGTGATACACCTGTTCATGAGTCATGCAGTGGGTCTAAATCATATCAGCAGCGGATACCTAATCAGACTCTTATCGATAGAGTGGGATTAATAACAGTTAGTTTATAATGGTTCAGCTCATATCAGTCACACAGCTGCTGTTGAGTCACACAGTGGGTCTCTCTAATATCAGTTCAGATCTGTTCGGCAAGGTGTCTCCTCCTCCTAATCAGACTCTTATCGATAAAGTGGGATTAATAACAGATAGTTTATATTGATTCAACTCATCAGTCATGCAGCAGTTGATGAGTCACGCAGTGGGTCTCTCTCATATCAGTTCGGGGGCCTTTTCCCCTACTTAATACATAATTTTTTATATATGCATGTTATTTTCTAAAGCAAAAATATAAAAATAAAATTACATGTTATTTTCTTCAGCAAAAATATGAAAATAAAATAAATAATAATTGAGGACGCCAAATGACACCCTTTCTTGAGGACGCCAAATGTTCAGGACGCCAGGATGCCAAATGGCACCTTTTCCCCTACTTACTACATAATTTTTTTATATATGCATGTTATTTTCGAAAGCAAAAATATAAAAATAAAATTGCATGTTATTTTCTTCAGAAAAAATATAAAAATAAAATAAATAATAATTAAGGACGCCAAATGACACCCTTTCTTGAGGACGCCAAATGTTCAGGACGCCAGGACGCCAAATTGCACCTTCTCCCCTACTCACAGGCCCTTGGAACATTTTTTCCTTGGTCATGTGGTGGCTGCTCAACAAGTTGTGTTTTCTTACCCGGCTCATTCAAGAGGACTAAAAGTATCTCGCCCAAGGTGTTGTTTCTGGAAGTGAGAAGGATTTCGAGAGTGACTGGCCTCTCCTCCTCCTTCCTCGTCCTCCTACTTCTCTTCCTTCAGGATGAGAATGGGACTTGAACCAACACTTGCTGGATCTGGCGTCTGATGCAGTAAGACTACACATCGAGCACCTGTTCTATTTTTCTTCTAGAATCATAGAAGCAATTCTGCTCCTTCCTCTAGCAAGGGGAGGAAGGAGACTCTGGAAACAAAGAAAACCCTATTTCGGGTTTTCCTTACTGCCTCCGACTCTTAGATTCTCCCCAGCCTATTTCGTATGAGTTATGATTCCTCACTCATGCGAAAAGGTCCAGTATCTGACATTTGATCTTGCAGTTCCTACACTCTGATCAGTATGTCAAAGGTACAGTACTCCTCATTGCTCTTTCGACCAGGAGTAGCCCAGGTGTGCCCAACTCCAGTCAGTTCAAGAGACTTACTCAGATTTCTCCCTCCAACCAGTGAGTCTTCCTAATGTAAAGGACTGATGGTTTGTATATCGGGTCAGAGCAAATTACAGTTTTTAAAAGCAAATTGTATTTTTCCTAACTATACAAACCTGAGGTCCTCTACATTACATTTTTATGGCCGCCTCATACCACCTCTCAATCTGAAACCTGGGCTGAAAAGCAAACTGGAATGTTTACATCTGGGCAGGTGGGTATTCCCACCTACCTGACGGTAGTTACTGCCTATCTACCTTTGTTCAAGAGTTTAACAGCCATGTCCAGCTTCGTCGTAAGTAATTTCTAACGTGAAGGACCTCAGGTTTATATAGTTAGGAAACATACAATTTACTTTTAAAAATTGTGATTTTTTAATAATAGTTAAAAAAGCCAAGAATGCTGAATTGATCTCAGAAAGTAATGATATGAAATAAATTGCATTTAAGTAATGGTTGAAGGTTTGACCCATTACTGTAGTCATAATTTTGACAGGTGTAACCTGTCAGCTGAGGTTGACTGTCATAACATGATGTCATATGAACTGCCTATGTAGCTGTTTAGATAAATGTCATTGATATTGCACACATGCATATTTCCATTAATATTGCAGAGTGTGTGCTGAAAGAGCAACAGTATTTTGGCTGTGAATGCCCTGTAGGACAGGAAAATGCAGTATAGTTGATGGTGAAGCTGTCAGACTTATTGCATTTGGAGCCAGATGAAAGGCGATTTAAATCAAGATTCCTCTAAGCTACAGAGGATGGTATTTAAACACGGGTTACCGTTTTTTTAATGCTTTATTCAGGTCTTTTATCAGAGAAAATGGAACATAACAGAATAAAGGAAAACACAATATCATGAGTAACTAAAATATATAACAAGACTGGCCCTGTCATGCATTCAAATATTGTCTGTTCCACACTTAGGTACAGTAATATATGTCTTTCCTTTCAACCCATCATAACACGAAAATATGTATATCAACTCGTCTGGGTCTACAGTGCCCCAAGCAGAGCCTGTATATACTGGCTTTGCTCTGAGCTAATAGTTATGCCCCATGGCCGTTTGGAGCGCCGTGCACCTCCCCTTAAATATAAACAAACATGGCGCCCTGTTATAATCCAATGGGAACTGGAAGTGACGCGGCTCATATATATAGGCTCCGTCATTACACTAGCCTGCGATTTCCACTGATACTAAACTGACTAGATAGGAAGTTGTGATGGCGAAATCCCTGCAGAAGGCTTTGTTGACAGAGACCCTCCTGCATGAGTGTTTAATCCATCTTTATTATTGTGTTTAGGTTTTCAGACATGTCTCTAAAAAAAGCATGTTCTCTAAGGAAAAATTACAGAAATATTCAGACAGACATGAGAGCACCTCTTAGCAGACACCACCGATTTGTTTTACTATAATCTAACTAATAGTCTTGTCCAGTCTTATGTGAGGTTACATACCATATATTTCTTTAGTTTTATTTCTGCTGTGATAAAATTGTGGAATGATCTTCCTAACAATACAGATTAATTTTTAGAACTTCTAAAGTTTTGTAAAGTCCCAGCTCAACACGTTCTCTGTGGAGAACATTCCATTTTCTGCGGTGCCGTTCCACGACCTAAGGTCAATCAGAATATATATTTATCATCATAATTGTAAACTTGTAAGGTGTCAAAGAAACGAAGTTACTGCTACTTTATTACAGATCCAGGCAGCTTATATTCGGCGACTGACGCCGGGTCGAACGCGAGACAATGGAATTGACTGTGACCTGAGGTCGAAACAATAAACAACAATATGCAGTGAACGAGTACAAATTACAATACAAAACATACAGAGCTACAATATGGATACAGTCTTGATGCCTGTGAATGAAGAAACATGTGATACACAATGTGTGACATTTGTATAAATACGCATAAAGTAAAAATGATTAAAATGCGTGACCTGGCACGTTTTAGGCGTGACTAATTGAGCTTGAAGAAAATGGGAAGTCACCAAAGAAAACAAGCTCAGCGGAGACTTAATTAATGGCGCCGAAAACACTATCCTGGCGCCCGATGTGGTGACTTTACAAATTACGGCGCTTTCGTGCGCCAAATAGTGACGCTGGTGGGGTACGCCGACGAGTCAGCACGCTCAAACGCTGGTTACAGCGCCGTGTTTAGGCCGCTAAGAGCGTTTTGGAGAAATCCTGGAGCCAAGACTAAGTCGCCGTGTGAGTCCGCTAATGGCTCCGGGATACTCGGGGTCACCACTGTAAGGTGTCAAAGAAACGAGCAGGTAAAAGTTACTGCTACTTTATTACAGATCCAGGCAGCTTATATTGCGGTTCGACTGACGCCGGGCCGCGAGACAATGGAATTGACTGTGACCTGAGGTCGAAACAATAAACAATAATATACAGTGAACGAGTACAAATTACAATACAAAACATACAGAGCTACAATATGGATGCAGTCTTGATGCCTGTGAATGAAGAAACATGTGATACACAATGTGTGACATTTGTATAAATACGCATAAAGTAAAAATGATTAAAATGCGTGACCTGGCACGTTTTAGGCGTGACTAATTGAGCTTGAAGAAAATGGGAAGTCACCAAAGAAAACAAGCTCAGCGGAGACTTAATTAATGGCGCCGCCGAAACACTATCCTGGCGCCGATGTGGTGACTTTACAAACTATATATATGTTGTCTTTCTAAGCAATCATGTATTATGTATAAGTAACAAGTTATTTATTTCGTAGGTCAGACATTGTTTATCACTATGTTCTCTGTATGAACCTGTCCTATTTTTTAAGGAACTAGTTTGACCTCAGGTCACCTGTAAACCCTTGTACCAGCGGTCTCTGCGAACTACACAGACGTCCACATCCCACTTTATAAACAGCTAGTTTTCATCAATAAATCAGCAGTACTTGTCTTCCTGCTCATTATTTTGCACCTCTCTCACAGTGGTGACCCCCGGAATGGTTCCCGGAAGCCATTAACAGACCCAAATGGCGACTAAGTCTTGGCCCAATGAACCTAATCCACGCCCCTAACAGACTAACCACAGTGCTCTAACAAAGCGTTTGGGCGTTAACCGACCCTTGTCGCCAGGTCACCAATGTCATTAGCGGACCCACATGGCATGTTCCCCCAGCGTGTATTGGCATGAGTGTTCCCACACACTCCAAATGAGAGCACTAAGAGAGCATGGACAGAGACATTCCCAACCATGTACAAATTACCGCAAACCTCTCAGAGGCAGACACCTCCCTCTCGCAACCCACTCCCACACGCACCTCCACACCAAGCGATGGCCCCCCAGTGGACCAACTAAAGACGGCCCTTAACATAAGGCTGCCGCCATTCACCAGGGAGAACGCAGTGTCTTGGTTCTACAGGGTCGAGGGGCAATTCAGAATAGCAGGCCTGACTGACGAGGTGTTGGAGGTGGACATCGCCATTATCGCCCTCCCGGAGGAGATTTATAAGAAGATCGCCCCTCAGTTGATGATGACGTCGGTCCCCGCCACCTTCCAAGAGCTGAAATCCACTCTCATCGAGACCTGCTCCCTGCTGGTCTCCGAGAGAGCTGCCCGTGCCCTCAACCTCGCCCTCAAACCCCAGCAGGAGGGAAACCTCTTGGAAGTGTGGCACGCTCTCCAGAACCTCCTCCTCCTCCCTGAGACTGACAGCGCAAGGAAATCAGTCTGTCGAGGGAGATCTTTCTGCAGCAGCTATTGCCGGAGATCTGTTGGCAGATCACAGACGTGTACACCCTGCCGGTTGAGGACCTAATCAGGTTGGCACAGCAGCTGACGGACTCCACAAAGGCAGCCAAGCAGGCAACCACACCCGCACACTCCACCATCTGCCTCCTCCCGGGGGACCCCACCACGGAGCCCGTCAACTCCATTGAGCAGAAAATGTCATCCCACCAGCAGAAGAGGGAAGGGCCTGGGCTATGCTACTTCCACCGGAGGTTCAGGAGAGCCGTCGGGAGGTGCGGAGCCCACTGCCCTTTCTTCCCTTCAAAAAAATGGAGGAGGCGGCGGCCAACCCCACAGGCCGCTGTGGTAGCAACAACAAAAATACCCAGGGGCCCCTTACCAGTAGGGTTCTACGTCCGTGATGCGATCTCCGGCAGGATGATGTTGGTTGACACTGGAGCCATGCGTTTGGTGTTTCCACCTTCAGGAGAGGACCAGAGACTACTGCCGGACCCAACTACCTGCCCGATGGCCGCAAACGGGTCCCCCATCCTCTCCTACAGCACCAAGCTCCTGTCGATCTCCATCCTTGGCTGGAGGTACAGCTGGGAGTTCATCATCGTGGACGTCAGGACTCTACTCCTGGGGGTGGATTTCCTCACCCACTTCAGTCTGGCAGTCGACGTCGGCCTCAAACACCTGCTGGACACCCAGTCCTACCAGTCCCTGCCCTTGTTGCCATGGCCCAGGGAGCCCACCATCTGTTCCATCGCGCCCCACCAGTATGGTTCCCCCCTGAAGGAGTTCCTGGAGGTCTTCAAACCTGAGCTCCACCAAATGCCCAGGATTCCTGCCAAACACAGGATATACCACCATATTAAGACAAAGGGCCCCCAGATGCACGCAAAGTTCTGACGGCTTCCCCCGCAGTGCCTTCTGGAGGCCAAAAAGGCCTTTGCAGAGATGGAAAGGATGGGTCCTATGTCTTCACCTTCTCCACCTTCAGCCTGAGGAACACGGGCACGACCTTCCAGAGGTTGATGGACAGCATCCTGGGGGACCTGGACTTCTGCGTCTGCTACATCGACGATATCTTAATCTTTTCCAGATCCCGGGAGGAACACCTGCAACACATCCGGAAGGTCCTGCAACGCTTGCAGGAAAGTGGCCTCGTCGTCAGGTTTGACAAATGCACCTTCGGCATCGAGAAGGTGGAGTTCCTGGACCACGAGATATCCCCGGAGGGCGTCCGCCCAATGTCATCGAAGGTCAAAGCCATCGAGAAGTTCCCCACCCCTACCTCCATCAGGGCCGTATAAGAACTCCTCAGGATGGTCAACTACTACAGAAGATTCATCCCAGGGATTGCTCACACCATGGACCCCCTGACGGTGGCCCTGAACGGATGTCCAAAGACCTTATTGTGGGGACCCGACCAGCAGAAGGCTTTCCTCCTGATGAAGGCCTCCCTCGCCAAAGCAACATCTTTGGCCCACCAGGACCCCATCGCTCCCCTCCAGCTGACGACGGATGCTAGCAACATCACCTGCAGAGCAGTTCTGGAACAGGTCATCAGAGGGACCCCTCAGCCCATTGCCTTCTTCAGTAGGAGGCTAAACCCCGCCGAGTCCCGCTACAGCACCTTCGACCGAGAACTCCTCACAGCATACCAGGCGGTATGACACTTCAAGTTCCTCCTAGAGGGGACGCCCTTACAATTTGGACCGACCACCAGCTGCCGGTCCATGCCTTCACAAAGCTGGGTGACTCATGGTCCTCTAGGCAGCAGCAGCACCTCGCAGCCATTACGGAGTTCACCTACACCATCAAATACCTCACCAGCAGGAAGAACCCGGTAGCTGATGCCTTCTCAAGGATCGAGATCGATTCCATACAGCTGGGGATCGATTTCAGGGACCTCGCCCGCGAACAAGCTGCTGACCCTGAGACCCTGGCCTACCGTACAGCCGTCACGTCGCTGAAGTGGAAGGATGTGCCCTTCGGCTCAAGAGGATCAACATTACTGAGCGATGTCAGTACCGGACGCCCCCACCCCCTGGTACCTACCTCCAGACGTCGGCTGGTTTTCAACATCATCCACGGCCTATCCCACCCCTCTGGAAGGACAACAGCCAGACTGCTGACAAAGAAGTTTGTCTGTCATGGCATACGGAAAGACGCGAAGGCCTGAGCAAGACAATGTATGCAGTGTCAGACAAGTAAAGTGGGGCAGCACACCGAATCAGGAGTGGGCGAATTCCCCCAGCCAAAAAGAAATTTTGGGCACATCCACTTTGACATAGTAGGACCTCTTCCCCCATCAGGAGGAGCCAGATACCTACTGACAGCCGTCGACCACTCCACCAAGTGGCCCGAAGCTACGCCCATGGAAGAAGCCACCTCCAGTGCATGCACGGAGGCCCTCCTCTCCAGCTGGATCAGTTAGTTCGGTATCCCAGATGACATAACAACAGACAGGGGACCCGCTTTCCTGTCCGAGCTGTGGACTGCCCTGGCACGTCTAATGGGGACCATTCACTGCAGCACTACTGCCTACAACCCTGCAGCCAATGGAATGGTGGAAAAATTCCACAGGTATCTGAAGGCGTCCCTCATGGCTCGTTGCTCTTCTGAAAACTGGAAGTACCTGCTGTCCTGGGTTCTCCTCGGGTTGAGGACCTCCCCCAGACCCAACGGCGACTCCTCCTCAGTGGAAAAAGTCTATGGGGAGGCTCTGGTAGTCCCAGGGGAACTCATTGCAGAGAACAGGGAGTACATAGGAATGCAGAGGCTCCGAGACAGAGTTGGAAAGTTTGCCCCCTGCCAAAAGACATTCACCAACAGGACGTCCCCCTTCATGCCCCCCAGGCTGTCCTCTTCCACCCACGCCTTCGTCAGGGACGACGCCGTACGCCCACCCTTGACTAGGCCCTACAGGGGACTTTTCCTTGTCCTGGAAAGGAACAAGAAGGCACCCCGAATATCCACCCATGGGCGGGAAGACTGGGTGTCAATAGATCGTCTCAAACCCGCATTCCTGGAGGGGGGCCAATGAAGGCGGACCCCAAGATCTCCTGCAGGACACGGCAGCCCCTCAAACAACCCCGGTCGCAGGAAGAAGGCGAGGGCGTCCCCGGAAAACCCAGAAACCTAACGGAAAGGCACCCCAACAAACCACTGCCGAGGACATCGGGGAAGGCAACCACCCTCTCCAGTTGACATCAAGAAAGAGAGGCCCCATTCGTCGCCCGAGGAGATACCTGGTTTAATCAGACGTTACCTCCGTCTTGTTGGGGGGGGGGGTATTGTAAAGTCCCCTCTCAACGCGTTCTCTGTGGAGAACATCCCGTTTTCTGGGTGCCTTTCCACGACCTAAGGTCGATCGGAATATATATTTATCATCATAATTGTAAACTGTGTATATGTTGTCTTTCTAAGCAATCATGTATTATGTACAAGTAACAAGTTATTTATTTCGTAGGTCAGACATTGTTTATCACTATGCTCTCTGTATGAACCTGTCCTGTTTTTTAAGGAACTAGTTTGACCTCAGGTCGCCTGTAAATCTTTGTACCAGCGGTCTCTGCGAACTACGCAGACGTCCGCATCCCGCTTTATAAGCTGCTAGTTTTCATCCATAAAATTACGGGCTGCTCTAGGAGCAAGAGCCCGTGCTGGCACAAGGCCAGCTAAATCTAAAACAACAACATCAATAAAACAGCAGTACTTGCCTTCCTGCTCATTATTTCGCACCTCTCTCACAGTTTAATAGTGCAAATTCTTTTTGTTTAGTTGGCTGGGATGCGCACTTCAGCACTTCATAGTTTATTTGTAACATATCAGTTTTACTTATTTCACTTTGTTATTTATCTTTCGTTATTTTTATTTATCTTTTAGAGTTTTTTCTTTGCTTGTCAGTTCCTTTTTCGGTACCGATCTGCTTTCCCTATAGGAGACATGCAAGAATTAGGTTTTTCCAACTGGGATTGCAGCTTATAATAAAAAAATATAATGAAAATAATAACAATAATATCAGCGTATTCTCAAAAGAGAACAAAACAGAGCTGAAGCTGCGAAAATCAAGCTGCGGCAAGTCTTATGGTAAATCTGGAATCAAGATTTAAAGAAATTTTTTATGTTCTCCCAAGATAATAACAAAATTAATTTATCTTCAAACAGCATAGGTTTCATATATCATGACCCGTGGATTTGATTATGGATTACGCTGCGTCACTTGACCTGTCATAACTGATCTTCCGTAACGACAAAAATCGAAGAATAGATATCAAACCTGTACTGACATGCGCCTACAACGACTATGAAACGTACAGTATTGTATTCTGTTTTTCGTGGGTGTGGCATGTCTACAAAAAAGTAGGAGAAACAGAAATAGTGACGACCTTCGCAACGGCTCTCTGGACTGCTATAATTTTCTTGACAGGTAATGCTAATGCTTATTTAACTTTCTCTTTCTGTTAATCATATCTTTTCGATGTTCTATTGGGGTTACTTGTTGAAAACATTCTGTTTTAAACTAGTTAGCATGCTTTCAGAAAGTTTAGGGCAATGACGCATTGTTCTCAAACGAAATTAAGTATACATACATGCGCCATGAAACATCTGTACAATAAAAATTGTTTTCCATTGACTTTTTGCACCTTGAATAATAAAACACGTCGTTGTCATAACCAAAATTTTTTCATCCTTGATGACAAAAGATATTTTGCATCAATGTATCAACCCTCCCAGATGACTGATTCATAAGGGCAAAAACATTTTTGAGGTGGGCTTATCGGTAACCCAAGAAAAGGTAACAGAGCGTTTATATGTTAAATTTAAGAGTCAGTCTCCTAATTAAAAAGTTGAGAAAAAAGGGTACCTATACCATTACACTTCTTCTTGCCGCCCTTCGTGAGGAATTTGTCAGAAAGAAAACGGAGGCCGGGCCTGTTGTTTACTTCAAAGTTCAGTGTGTTTACTTCGTTATGTCACCTACCGACGCTGAGTCTCGGCCTGACA
The DNA here is from genome assembly GCF_040412425.1 of Macrobrachium rosenbergii. Taxonomy (NCBI): domain Eukaryota; kingdom Metazoa; phylum Arthropoda; class Malacostraca; order Decapoda; family Palaemonidae; genus Macrobrachium; species Macrobrachium rosenbergii. The sequence continues at coordinate 90,929,736 of NC_089742.1, read as the reverse complement.
CAGGGATGGAAAACGCAAGTTGATGTCTCCTGAAAGTTAACTTTTTGTTTCAGTAGGCCTAAATAAAGGAGCTAAAGCGTATACATTACGTAAGTTTTTATTTTTAACTTGACGTTAATATTAGGCCAATATTTTATGTGAACTTGAGCCTGCTAACTAGCCCAGGGTACCCTAGGTGCTGGTATGATTTAGGCCCAGCCACTTGTTTTGACGGGCAATGGCATGTTTCTCAGGATGTTACTGCAGAGCCCTGTATATCCAGTGACGAACTTGGAACCAGGGCTCATCTAGGCAAAGCCGTAGTGGTGGTGCCCAAAGGTAGCTTTGCCTAGGCCTACTCCACAGTAAAAAGCAAGGGAGGGATACGGCTTATTGTGGAATCCGAACCACATTATAGCGAGAAATGAATTTCTCTCACCAGAAATAAATTCCTCTTATTCTTCATTGGTCAGTTGGAGTTTCGAACTTGTGGCCAGCAGAGTGCTAGCTGAGAATGGAACCCACTCGCCCAACGAGGAAGTACTCCACAGTAGGACTCCATAGGAGGTTAGGCTAGTGCTGTCTGTGCACCACACATGGTGCACTGCAGACCTTACCTAAGGGTTTTTGCTGCCTGCCTTTGGCCCCTAGCTGCAACCTCTTTCATTCCGTTTACTGTACCTCCATTTATGTTCTCTCTTGGTAGAACTAGAGTATAACTCCACATGGCTTTTTACCTTGGAAATTGAGTTTTTCTACAGTATTTTCATTGCTTATCAAAAATGTACTCTTATTTCTGGTGGTCTGCTGTAATTAATTCCTGTGGTCGACTGTAATTAACCTGTAATGAACCTCAGAACTGATATGTTATTGTATGCTAGCCATCCTGGAGTACTATCACTCATGCGCAGTGTTATAGGGGAACTTATGGTAAAAAGTGGATTTGTTCCAACGTGATATACAAACCGTCGGTCCTGTGTATTAGGAATTACTTTCAGCGTAGGCTGGAAAATGGCCGTTGAACTTTCGAACAAGGTGGTTAGGCAGTTAACTACTGTCCAGGAGGCGGGAGTACTGCCTGCCCGGATGTAAACATTGCAATTGTTCCGACACAATATACAAACCGTCGGCCCTTTACATTAGGAATTTCAGCGTAGGCTGGAAACGGCCGTTAAGCTCTTGAGCAAGGTGGTTAGACAGTAACTACCGCCAGGTATTCCCGCCTGCCCAGATGTAAACGTTCCAGTTTGCTTTCGGCCGTCATGCATTGCAGACGTGGTTTCGGATCTCCCTGCCTGACTGTTGTTAAGCTCTTATTATCCCGATGGGATCCTAATGTATTTTGTGTATATATTACGTATAAATTGTGTTTGATATTAATAATACAGACCCCCTTGCATAGCCGTTGTTCCCCTGCGCTGTGTCTTGGATTGACGGCCAAGGGCATATTTAAAGGAGCGTAACCGAGTGGTAATGCTTCTCTCCAGTAGCCCTTTATTTAGATACTGAAGTCTCTCTTCAGTAGCCCTTTATTTAGATACTGAAGTCTCTCTCCAGTAGCCCTATATTTAGATACTGAAGTCTCTCTCCAGTAGCCCTTTATTTAGATACTGAAGTCTCTCTCCAGTAGCCCTTTATTTTGATACTGAAGTCATTCCCTTGTACAATCAGAAATATTAGATTGGGACGTAATATCTTTGCTCCCCTACATTGATTGGGGCGTAAGAGTTCGCTTCCCTTCTTGGGCTCCCGCTCTCCGTGTACAAGGGCATGACTACTTCCTTCCTACTTGTGCTGAGTATTGTTTTCACCGCCTGCACTTAGAGAGTTGTGGGGGCAGGTGGGAGGTTGCGGGCGCCGTCTGTAGGTTACATGTCCATGGCACCCTTGGTGGCCTCCCCTCCGTCCTTTTTTCTCCCTGCAGGTTCTTCCTTATCTCTCCTTCGGTAGAGATCTCTCTCATTCGCCCTCTTTGCTTGCTTATCAGGTGGAGACCTCGAGGGGAGGAGGGGTTGGGCAACCTCTTATTGGGTACCTCCTCTCGCCGCGTAAGGCAGTTCCCCTCATAGCAAGAGGAGTTTCCCTCTTTAATAATCTTTGCTTTTTCTTTCAGGTTGACAATGAGCATCGCAGACACAGCACCTGGCTGGATGACATAGTTCCATGTCGGGATCGTTCTGACTCTGTTCCCGCCAATGTGGATCGATCGCTGTCATTGCTGGCCTTGATGTATGCTGTGGCAGTGCTTCTGGCATATATGTGGTCCATCTGCCCCTGCTGTTACCTCTGTTACGCGCCTGTCAACTTGACGATAGTCTCTGGGCAGCTCTTCCTGGTCTCCTGCCACAGCCATCCTGATCATTCCTGTCACTGCAGGTGACTTTCATGTGACGTTCCTGACTGTTGCAGTAGCTCCTGCCTTCCAAACCACTTCCATAGCTCCTGCATCAGCTGTCCTGATCGTGCCTGCTGCTTCTTCTGGTGGTCGTGCCCAGGGCCAGTTCCGTTGTGTTCCTGCCAGCTGCCCTGGAGGTTACGATGTCGGCCATCTTGTAGAAGATGGTGGCATGAAGGTGAAGGAAGTCACCCTGTGGAAAGTGACGTTCCTGGCTGTTGCAGTAGCTCCTGCCTTTCGAATCACTGCCGTAGCTCCTGCATCAGCTGTCCTGATCATGCCTGCTGCTTCTCCTGGTGGTGGTGTCTTGGGCCGCTTCCATTGTGTTCTTGCCTGATTGCCCTGGAGGTTACAATGTTTCGTGTCCACCATCCTGTAGAAGATGTCGGAGTGGAAATGAAGGAAGTCTCCCTGTGGAAGTAGCCGCCGTCTTCATCTTATCTTCGATTTCGTCTTCTGCTGCTTCATTTCCTCTCCCGAGGTCCAAGGGGGTCCCGGGAATCAGACAGACCTCCGCCGGCTGAAGGAGAGGAAGGCTGCTTCTTCCCCTTGATGCCCTTGGACGTCTAGGGACTGCCTCCTTCCAAGGAGGCAGTGGGTCTCTTGTTGGCTCTTCCTGACCTTTGGGTTAGGAAACCGATTCACTTAGCCCTGGGTTTTGTGTTTGTTCCAACACAATATACAAACCCTCGGTCCTTTACATTAGGAATTACTTTCAGGCGTAGGCTGGAAACAGCCGTTGAACTCTTGAGCAAGGTGGTTAGGCAGTAACTACCGCCAGGTAGGCGGGGATAACCGCGTGCCCGGATGTAAACATTCCAGTTTGCTTTCGGCCATCATGCGTTACTGACATGTTTTCGTTCTCTCCACCTGACTGTCGTTAAGCTCTTATTATCCCGGTGGGATCTTTCTGTATTTTTGTTTATATATATATGTGTGTGTTTGATTATTAATACAAACCCACAATTTATGATAACCTTATATAAGCCGTCGTTCCCTGCCTGTGTCTTGGGTTTGACGGCCAAGGGTGAAACTGGAGTAGCGTAACCAAGTGGTAATGCTTCTCTTTCAGCAGCCCTTCACGTAAATACTGAAGGCACCCCTGTACTTTCGGAGATATAGTTGGGATGTAATATCTTCACTCCCCTACGTTCATCGGGACGTAAGAGTTCGTTTCCTTCTTGGGCTTCCGCCCTCCGTGTATAAGGGGCATCACCAATTCCTTCCTACTTATGCTGAGTGTTGCTCACCGCCTGCGCTTAGAGAATTACGGGCCAAGTGGGAGGTGGTGGGCGTCGTCGATAAGTTCCGCTTCCTCGGTGCCCTTAGTGGCCTCCCCTCCGTCCTTTTTTCTCTTCCCGTAGATTCTTCCTTCTCCCCTTTAGTAGATCTCTCTCCTTCGCCCTCTTCGCTCGCTCATTGGGTGAAGACCAGGGGCGGGGAGCAATCGGGCGACCTCGTCTAGAGTACCTCCTCCCGCTGTGTAGGGCAGTTCCCCTTGTAGCGGGAGGAGCCTCCCTCTACTAATCATCTTTGCTTTTCTTTCAGGTTGACAGTGAGAATCGCAGACACAGCAGTAGTTGGCTGGATATATCAAAGAATATCCCGCATGAAGCAGTCCCGACATTCATTCAGTGTTGCTTCGGGATCGACCACAATACCTGGTTAGATGACATATTTTCCCACCGATGTGCATCGATTGCTGTCATTACTGGTTTTCATGTGTGCTGTTGCATGCCTCCTGTGTATCTGTGGTCCATCTGCTCCTGCTGTTCCCTGTGTTATGCTCTTGTCAACTCTACGACAGTCTCTGGGCTGCTCTTCCTGGTCTCCTGCCGCAGCCGCCCTGATCATTCCTGTCGCTGCTGGTGACTTTCAAATGACATTTCTGTCCGTTGCAGTAGCTCCTGCCTTCCGAACCGCTAACATAGCTCCTGCATCGGCTGTCCTGATCGTGCCTGCTACTTCTCCTAGTGGTCGTGCCCGGGACCACTTCCGTTGTGTTCCTGCCAGCTGCCCTGAAGGTTATGATGTCTGCCATCCTGTAGAAGATGTTGGCGTGAAAGGGAAGGAAGTCGCCTTGCGGAAGTGACGTTCCTGGCCGTTGCAATAGCCCCTGCCCTCCGAACCTGTGCCATAGCTCCTGCATCAACTGTCCTGATCATTCCTGCCATTTCTGGCGGTTGTGCCCGGGGCCGCTTCCATTGTGTTCCTGCCAGCTGCCCCAGGGGTTACGATGTCCGCCATCCTGTAGAAGATGTCGGCGTGAAGGTGAAGGAAGTCGCCCTGTAGAGGTGATGTTCCTGGCCGTTGCAGTAGCTCCTGCCTTCCGAACCGCTGCCGTAGCTCCTTCATCGGCTGTCCTGATCATGCCTGCTGCTTCTCCTGGTGGTGGTGTCCTGGCTGCGTCCATTGTGTTCTTGCCGGACTACCCTGGAGGTTACGATGTTTAGTGTCCACCATCCTGTAGAAGATGTCGGAGTGGAGGTGAAGGAAGCCGCCCTGTGGAAGTAGCCACCGTCTTCTTCATCTTATCTTCGATTTTGTCTTCTGCTGCATCTTCCCTTCCTATCCCGAGGTCCAAGGGGGTCCTGAGAATTGGACAAACCTCCGTTGGCTGAAGGAGAGGAATGCTGCTACTTCCCCTTGATGCCCTTGGACGTCTAGGGACTGCCTCCTTCCGAGGAGGCAGTGGGTCTCTCGTTGGCTCTTCCTGACCTTCGGGTTAGGAAACCGATTCGCATAGCCCTGGTTTTGTGTTTCGGAAGCAGCGGGTGCGCAGACCTCAGTTTGCGATCCCGTTCCCGAGTCTTAGAGGTTCTGCCTCTAAGATGGGTTCTGCTTCGGGCGCTCGTTCGCGAGCCGCTCCGAGTGCTTGAGATTCTATGGAATATCGAGTATCCCGATCTGGTCTGGAGAGATTTTCCTCGGCCCAGTTCGGGAGCAGTGCGAGAGAAAGGGCCAAGGCACCCAGGTGTCTCGGCTCCTCTTCCTGCCAGCACCGCAAGCGCTCCCCGAGTGTCTGCCAGTGCTCAGTCGGGTTCCCAGCCTGGTGTCTCGATCCTGTCGGTTCGAACATCAGAAGAAGCAGGGAAGAGATTCACTTCGGGAGTCCTGCGGGACTTCTAAGGGACTGACTCTCTTCCAGGAGACAAGTCTCTCGGTGGCTTTTCCCGCCCTCAGGCAGGAACCGATTCGCATTCTCCTGTGGGATCTTGCGTTTCGGGGGCCGCGAGAGTGCGGCCTCTCGAGGCCACGCACTCGTTGCCAGTCTTGGAAGTCTGCGTCTAAGACTGGTTCTGTGCTTGGCTCTTTCGATCTATTAGGAAACAAAGCAGCCGCTCCCAATTTTTGGAAGTCTCGTGGATAGCTCGAATTCTATGAATCACGAGCGCTCTCCTTACGAGAGGCATAGGGCGAGAGAGTGCCGAGACACCCAGGTGTCTGTCTGCCCACCAGGTGTCTGGGTGCGAGGCGATCCAGGTATATGGTTGCCCACCAGCTGCTTCGGTTGCTCGGCCAGGCTTCATTCTTGTGTCTCGAACTTTAGGGTTCGAGGATGCAAGATAGCAGACACAGAATTCCCCTTTGAACCTTCTTCTCGAGGGGCTTCGGCCTCGAAGGAGTTTAGAGTTCAGGAAACTAGCAATTGTTCACAGCAGACGAGTCTGGCCTGCCCAGTTACAATTGTGTTCGCGCAATCGGCTCGGCTCGGCCCCCGGTCGTGCTTACGAGACTGGCTCGACTCGACTCGGCTTGCCAGACTGGCTCGGCTCGGCTCGCCGCTCCCCGCCTGCCTCCCAGTCCACCGCATACCAACCAGCTGGATCGCGTTCGCGTGATCGGCTCGGCTCAGCCCTACTCGGTTTTTTCCGATTCGGGTTCTCGGCTGTATTTGAGTGAACTTTTTGCTCTTTCCAGGAAAGCGCTTTGCCACGGCACAAGTGCTCTTCTTCCCCCTTGTGGCAGTAATCTCCTTCGGTTGATTATCGCTCACAGTCCGCCTCTCCTGCTTATCTTCTGGCAGGACAGGTAGGGATACTCTTTCTCCTCACCTGTTCTCTTCTCCGGCGCGAGACGGACAGAGAGAGCTCCGACGAAATTTTCTTCAGAGTTCAGCTGCCTGGCGTGCTTTGGGTATCGGTCCCCCCAATTCTCTCGTATTATAACCAGGTAGCGGAGGAGGGTTTCTTGGTAGCGGAGGAGGGTTTCATGGGATCTGTCAAAGTCTCCCTTCAAGGGGAGAGGTACAGGAGTTTCACGCATCAGAAACAGCGAGGGTCTTCCTCTTCAAGTTGCGATTGCCCCCGTGTTTTCAGAGAACTTCGCGCCGATTCGTCGGCGCGAGGATTCCCAGGACAGGACCGCGACTCCCCCAATTAATACCTTCATCACTCGCAACCCTTGCAGTTCCTGAGGGGCCGAGAGTGTCAGGGACCGCCGTGGTCCTGGCTTCCAAGAGCGTTCTTGAAGGAGTTAATTCAGGTCGAGACACCAAGCTTCCACCCCTGCCTCGACAGAATCTGAATACTTCTTGCCTTGGAGGGTCTTGCCGTCTGCAGTTTTTTGGGCGAACCTTTTCTTGGTTCTGCCTTTCTCTTTCAGAGATTTACCAGATACCCCGGTAATCAAGGTTTGCACATGGGGCACTGACTTGTCCTTTGTACAGTGGCCAAGAACTTTGGGTCTTAGCCATCTCAACTCGATCTTGAGTTCAAGCCAGCTCCCCTCAACTCCTTAGCTAAGAAGTCCTAGGCTTCAGAAGAAGATTGCAACTGCTGATGCCTGGACGAAATGATACTTATCGAGTCTCTGGAACTGGCAGGGACATTGCCGAGACCTGGGAATGGATTCCTTCAGGAGAAGTATCTATTTCCCTTAGGTCTCGGTAGTTCTTTCCATCGAACTTCCATCCCGCCACCTCTCCCGTGCTCCCGATTCGGGAAATGCCAGCCCTGTCATCTTGCAGAAGCTTCCCCATGGTGGAGAATGGAAGTCTGCTTCCTTTCCTCCATTCTTTCCTCTTCGATGTATGAGGAAAGAGTTAGGCTAATGCTTGATTGAAGGAACCTTCGAATATGCTTCCATATTCTCCTCACATCTTGTGTCTACTTACAGATTCACAGATTGAGGAATAGGCGCACACTGGTAAGACCTTGTCTTGAATTTGTGTGACCGAGACGATTAGTACCTTCTCATCACCATCCTGGGCTCAGGGCAGCCTTTTGGCCATCCGAGAATTCAGGATGGGTTTTGCGGCACTCACTGGTTTCATTGAACAAGAAACCACAGTAGTGGCATTTGTCGACAAACAAGAGGCAGTCGTTTTTTCCTCCTGTTTCATCTCGACATTTACAGGTACTCGAGTGTTGTTCTATTGCACACTCGACAGCTCAATTAACCAGATGCATTCCTGGTGGGGATGTATTGGTAGGCAAGCCTGGCCTTGGGTTTGAGTGATCGGGACGGAACATGCTGCTCAATCTTTCTTCAAGAAGATTCATGCAGAGACTGCTCGAATGAGAAATCCCTACCGTCCTTCTGTTGCCTCCCTGCACACAAGTTGGTAGTTTTTTCTTGCTCCTTCACACCAGACCAGGGGGCGCTCCTTTGAGGCATGCTGTCTTTTTGGTGAAAACTCGATATCGACGTTTTTTCCCTCCGTATTTGTCCGTTTTGCTAGGGGTTCACAAACATTGCTCACCCAGAGTTACAGACAAATACTTAAGACTTGGCCTTCATCCGACCTGATTGCCGAGGCATGAAGAAGAATTCCGCTTGACCCAACCTCCTGTAGCAGCTACACAAGAAGTGGTTCTTGAGGCAGTACATCCCTGTGTGTTCAGGACTGGGAGACTTTCCAGCTTTCCTTGCAAGCACAGGCTTTCTCGCTGAGCGGCAACGGATATAGCTGGATATCCCTTGAAGTCCTCTGCAACACTTTCCCAGGGACTGGATTCGTCTTCACTGGTGGTGTCGTTGTCGGAGCTTCTCCTCGGGTCAGAGTCGCTCTTCAAGTCTGGACTTCCTCGTCTTCTCCGCCGAGGGCTGTTTCTCTTCCTTTCATTTGTGAAGAATGTAGGCCCTTGCGACCTAGTCTTCTATCTGAAGTAGCCTTCTTCTCCTCAGTCGAGAGTTAGCTACAGACAAGAAGCTTCTTCAGTCATGCTGTCCCAGGGAACTGTTTCCTGGGTGGCATGCGACTCTCGTTTAGGGTTCCTGTCCATGCTCTGCACGTGCCTTACGAGAGTCGTCGGATAGAGATATGCCCTCTTAGGATCATCTCTCATCTTGCTCTGCCCTTGGCGCAAAAGATGGAAGAACAGGGATGGGGATCATACCTCGACTCCTTCTCGGATGTCGTAGGTGGACTCCGAATCCATTGGCATCGACTGTCGGGTTCGAGTCCTTCTTGTTCCCCTCCTCCTTGGACTTTGTGTCGATGATCCAGATCATTCGTTACTTTGTCCTATTGGGAGCTGCGGTACTTTCCGAAAGGCTCGACATTCCTAACCTGGATGTCGTCAACGTTTTCACTAGTACTGTCTCTCCCAAGGAAGAAGTGTCTAAGGACACATCTTCCTCCTGACTTCGTGAAGCGATCAAAGGAGGTACTTGGCAGCTGACGACAACGATACCGGTACCTTTTACCCGAGAGCTCACGAAGTCGATGGTTTGGTCCATCCCTCGCATTCCGGAAGAATGTGTCGGTACCACAGGTGCTGAAGACGGGTGTGTGGTCCCAACAGACTACCTTCACCTCCTTCTACCTCCGGGATGTTGCACACAAGTCCTTGGACACTTTTTCCTTGGGTCCTGTGGTGGTGGCTGCTCAACAAGTTGTGTAGCTTATCCAGCTCCCCTAATGGGACAGGTTGCATCTCGCCTATGTTGTACGGTTGTGATTGGGAGAATGAATGTTGAGTGACTGGCCTCTCTTCTTTCTCCCCATCCTGGCTCTCTTCCCACGGGCAGGGAGTGGACATGCCATTACAAGCTGGACCGGGCGATCAAGGCAGATAAGCACATAACGTGAGCTCCCGTTCTATTTCCGCTCAGGTTAATAGAAGCAACCCCACTCCTTCCTCTTGCAAGGGGAGGAAGGAGACCATGACTATGAGACAAACCCAATGCTTGTATTTGCCTTATTGTCATCCGACGTCAAATTCTTCCTAGCCTACTTTGCATGAACTGACGTTTCCTCTTTCATGCAAAGGGACCCAGAAGTCTGACATTTAATGGCCGTTTCCAGCCTACGCCTGAAAGTAATCCCTAATGTAAAGGACCTGGGGTTTGTATAGTTAGGAAAAATACAATTTACTTTTAAAAATTGTTATATTTGCAATTTTAGTCAAACATGTAGTAATTTCATATATTGAGAAGATTATAAAAGAAATTAAAAGGGCCAAGGAAGAAGAATAGTGTTCTTATAGACATGATTTACTGCCAATTTCTTTATATGTTATTGATTTTTTGTTATATATTTACTATTGCAGTTAACCATTTTACAGTGTGATGATTCATTGTGTGCATATTTCTTTTAAGTAATGATTCATTGTATAATGTATGAATTTTCTGCAATATATTATTGATCTATTATTTTACCATTATTGCATTAGCTTGAATTATTCAGTATCCATTTTTTTTCTTGCTTAATTTATATGGGTATTATCATTTGTGTTACATATATCTATGTATTTTATATTATGGGCAGTCATATAAATAATTTGTTTTGTATGTGAATTTACAACTCTCCATTTAAACTACATTTTTTATTATCACACCGAGAGCAGTGTGAGGTAGCGTGACAGAGTGATGTAGTGATATAAAGAAAGATTAAATAGGGAAGCATAAGAAAAAGAATAAAGAGAGAGAGAGGAAAAAAAAGAATAAAGAGAGAGAGAAAGAATAAAGAGAGGAGAGAGAGAGACAGAACAACAATTAAGCCTTGGTTGTTATGCATTACCGAGGCTAGATATGTCAAGCAAGCTAAAAAGCAGGAAACCATCTTACGCGAACTCAAAACAGTGGGCAAGTGTATTGCGCCCAGGGCCATAAAACCGATCATGAAATTTTGAACCTGTGTCCTCGTGACCGAGCTGACCAAGCACCTCGTCAGGAGTTAACGTTCTAGCCATATCTATAACCCCGCCTTCAATAGGAGGCGTTTACATGAATTTCCAAGAAAAGGGGGGCTGGACAAAGAGAAGTATTTCACCATTTCTCCAATTAGACCTCTAGGGAGGAGCCACTACTACTCCTGAGGTCATTTCCAATCAAATCCTCTAAGGAGAGATTTTAAGAACACCCACAACTGTCCTTCCCAGTCAAGCTGTTCGAGGGGAGGCCTTACAGATAAAATCTTCCAATGAGGTAACTTCAAGGGAGGAGATGGAAGATAGCAAGAAGAACCAGGGGTTCCAGAGTAGAACGAAGCCAGAGAAAGATCATTAGAGTCGATAGTCACCAATACGAGAAGACGCAGCACTTCCCCCTAGCTCCTGTGGTCCCAACCAGACTCTGACCACGGGTTGCTCAACCAGATTTGGTCCGCGGGCTACTTAACCATACCCTGACTGCGGGCTACTTAACCAGACATAAACTGAACTTTGACTAGCAAGAGTGGTTTTCAAGATAGTAAAACTGTAACTGTAATTGTATTTGTGTATGTAATTAACTTTCATCATTAAAGTAAGAAGCTACCCATTCGTCTCCATTACGCCTTTCTGAGAGATATAATTACATTTCATAGAAATCCCTTCCTAATAATAAACCCCTTAAACTGCTGACTACGGGAAGAGACGCTGTGGACGAATATGTCGCCGACTTAGAAGAAAAACGCAGGTAAGATGGGAACAATAATATGTCACACAAGTTACGAAAATAAACTTGTGCACAACACTATGACAACTGTCCAGATGGTCTTTTGGCTGGATCTGTGTCCTTCACAGTATCCAAGGTTGCTGCCTCCTTGGGTTCGATCACCCTTGGAGAGGACTCCGTTGTCAGGAGACTGTGCCAGTCTGGAGGTAGGGCTATTTCCTACCTGGCCACCAAACAACAACCTGTAGGCCTATAGGGGAGATTAGTTGCTCCCCACCATCTTGAAAATGTTGAGGAAGAGAAGTTGTATCATCGTCTTTGTCTGCTGCCACCTCCTCAACTTTTTCTTCGGGTGTTCGCCCAGGGAAGGAAGGGATCTCTTGTTGGCTCACCCCAGTCTCTGGACTCAGGGACCATATCACAAACCAGGCCAAGATATTGGGATTCTGGAGCTTGAGTGCATGAGTCTTCAAGATTTTTGTACAGGCAGTCCCTGGTTATCGGCAGGGGTTCTGTCCTGACATCATGACGATAAGCAAAAATTGCCAATTTCTGGTTATTGGAACCTCTTTTAGGTATGTATCAGCACCGATAAGTGGAAATCATTGTATATCAGCGCCGAAGATTGCCGATTTTTGTCGCTAGACAAACACCGAAAAACTGGATCGCCGATCACCGAGCCTGCCGTTAACTAGGGACTGCCTGTACTCAGAACCAGTTCTGGGAAGTCTTCTTCCGAGACTGGTGCTGTGCCTGCCTCTTCCCAGAGTCTTCTTCGGACACTCGGGTAGAGGAGGCTCATGTGGATCGTCTTTGACATGATTTGAGAGTTTCATCTTTGGGTACTCAGGTTTCACCAAACCTTGAGTTCCCAAATCTGTACTGGAGAGTCTGCTCCCCAGTCTGGTTCAGCCACAGTACAAGAGAAGGTGTTGAAGCATTCAGATGCTTCTTCACCTCTTACCAGGTTCCCGACCAAGCCCTTCCGACTTGGTGGTTCGAACAATCAGAGATGCCGAGGAGGTCCCTCCTCAGTCTTCTCTCAAGGAGGATTCGGCTTCGAAGAAGACTGAGGCTCATTGTAAGGTGCAGACATTGCTGAAGACAGTATCTTCAGTACCCTTCAGGATACGTATTTTCGAATACATATCAGTCTTCTTCAGGGAACAGGAGACGACTTCTCTACTTGGCGGGTCTTTTTAGGGGAACAGAACACAACTTCTCTACTTACGGGACTTGGTAGTCTGGTTCAAGTTTGAGAAGCTCAACCCCACACTCGAGCAGAATATTTAGTGACCTGTCATGGTGGTGTTTCCATCTCAGTCCCATATCAGCAGTTTCAGTGAAGAATTCAGCTCAACAGTAACAGACCTCCTCGTCCGCCTGTCACCCTTGGAGAACCGGATCCTCAGGAACGGTTTTCCATTGCTTCCTTCAGCAGAGAATACAAGGATTCTGGTCTCCAAAAAGGAACTCTCCATTCCTTTCCATTCTTTTGGGAAAGAAATGATTGTTCTGACACGAAATACAAACCATCAGTCCTTTACATTAGGAATTACTTACAGCGAAGCTGGACATGGCCGTTAAACTTTTGAACAAGGTGGTTAGGCAGTAACTACCGCCAGGTAGGCGGGAATACCCCCCTGCCCGGATGTAAACATTCCAGTTTGCTTTCAGCAATCATGCGTTGCAGACGTGTTTTCTGATCTCTTTGCCTGACTGTTGTTAAGCTCTTTTATTATCCCGGTGGGATCTTCCTGTATTTTTGTGTATTTATTGCGTGTGTTTGATATTTATTAATACAAACCCACGATTTGTGATAACCTTGCATAAGCCGTTATTCCCTTGCATCTGTGTCTCGGGTTTGACAGCCAGGGCATATTTAGAGGGGCGTAACCGAGTGGTAATGCTTCTCTTCCAGTAGCCCTTTATTTAGATACTGAAAGCATTCCCTTGTACATTCGGAGAAATTAGATTGGGATGTAATATCTTCGCTCCCCTTCATTGATCGGGACGTAAGAGTTCACTTCCCTTCTTTGGCTCCCGCCCTTCGTGTACAAGGGCATAACTACTTCCTTCCTACTTGTGCTGAGTGTTGTTTTCGCTGCCTGCGCTATAGAGAGTTGCGGGGGGGAAGTTGCGGGTGTTGTCGGTAAATTCCGCTTCCATGGCGCCCTTGGGCGGTTGGACGACCTCTTCTAAAGGGCCTCCTCTCGCTGCATAGGGCAGTTCCCCTCATAGCGAGAGGAGCCTCCCTCTACTAATCATCTTTGCTTTTTCTTTCAGGTTAACAGTGAGCATCGCAGGCACAGCGGTAGTTGGCTGGATATCTCGGGATATCTTGCATGAAGGAGTCCCGACTTTCATTCAGTGTTGCTTTGGGATTGACCACAGCACCTGGTTGGAATGGCATAGTTCCACATCGGGACCATTTCGACTCTGTTCCCACCGATGTGGACTGATCGCTGTCATTGCTGGCCTTCATGTATGCTGTGGCACTGCCTCTGGTGTATCTGTGGTCCATCTGCTTCTGCTGTTTCCTGTGTTATGCTTCTGTTAACTCGACGACAGTCTCTGAGTGGCTCTTTCTGATCTCCTGGTGCAGCCGTCCTGATTGTTCCTGTCGCTGCTGGTGACGTCATGTGACGTTCCTGGCTGTTGCGTAGTTCCTGCCTTCCGAACCACTTCCGTAGCTCCTGCATCGGCTATCTTGATCGTGCCTGCTGCTTCCCTTGGTGGTCGTGTCCTGGGCCGCTTTTGTTGTGTTCCTGCCCAGCTGCTGTGGAGGTTACAATGTTTCGTGTCCATCACCCTTTAGATGTCGGAGTGACGGTGTACGAGGTAGCTGCCATCTTCAACTTATCTTTGATTTCATCCTCTGCTGCCTCTTCCCTTCCTCTCCCAAAGTTTGAGGAGATCCCGGGAACTGGACAGACCTCCGTCGGCCGAAGGAGAGGAAGGCTGCTTCTTTCCCCTTGATGCCCTTGAACGTCTAGGGACTGCCTCCTTCCGAGGAGGCAGTGGGTCTCTCATTGGCTCTTCCCAGCCTTCAGGTTAGGAAATCGATTCGCATAGCCCAGGGTTTTGTGTTTCGGGAGCCGCGGGCTCGCAGACCTTGGTTTGCAATCTCATTCCCAGTCCTAGAGGTTCCGCCTCTAAGATGGGTTCTGCTTTGGGCGCTCGTTCGCGAGCCGCTCCGAGTGCTCAAGATTCGGTGGAATATCGAGTATCCCGATCTGGTCTAGAGAGTACTCTCCCCGGCCCAGTTCGGGAGCAGTGCGAGAGAAACAGCCGAGGCACCCAGGTGTCTCAGCTCTTCCTGCCAGCACCACAATCACTCCCCGAGTGCTTACCAGTGCTCGGTCGGGTTCCCAGCCTGGTGTCTCGATTCTATTTGGTTCAAACACCAGAAGAAGCAGTGAAGAGATTCTCTTCGGGAGTCCTGCGGGACTTCTAAGGGACTGACTCTCTTCCAGGAGACAAGTCTCTCATTGGCTCTTCCTGCCCTTTGGTGGGAACCGATTCGCATTCTCCTGTGGGGTCTGGCGTTTTGAGGGCCACGAGAGCGTGGCCTCAAGAGGCTGCCCCCTCATTGCCAGTCTTAGAAGTCTGCGTCTAAGGTTGGTTCTGTGCCTGGCTCTTTTCGATTTCTTAGGAAACCGAAAGTAGCTGCTCCTGATTTTTGGGAGTCTTGTGGGTCGCTCGAATCCTATGAATCACGAGCACTCTCCTGACGAGAGGAACAGGACAAGAGAAAGTGCCGAGAAACCCAGGTGTCTTGGTGCCGAGACGCCCAGGTATCTGGGTGCTGAGACACCCAGGTGTCTCGGTGCCAAGATGCCAGGTGTCTTGGTGCCAAGATGCCAGGTGTCTCAGTGTCGAGATGCCAGGTATCTTGATACTGCCCGCCAGCTGCTTCGGTTGATTGGCCAGTTTCATCCTTGTGTCTTGAACCTTAGGGTTCGAGCATGCAGGATAGCAGACACAGAATTCCCCCTTTGAACCTTCTTCTCGAGGGGCCTCGGCCTCGAAGGAGTTTAGAGTTCAGGAAACTAGCAATAGTTCACGGCAGACGAGTTCTGCCCTGTCCAGTCCCGATTTTGTTCGCGTGATCGGCTCGGCTTGGTTCTCTCAGCTTGCTCGTCCCACCCAGCCCCTGGTCGCGCTTGCGAGACTGGCTCAGCTCGGCTCGCCCCACCTGCCTCCCAGTTCACCGCATACCACCCTGGATCACGTTCGCGTGATCGGCTCAGTTTGGTGCATCTCGGCTCAGCCCCACTCGGTCTTTCCGAATCGGGTTCTTGGCTCTGTTCGAGTGAACTTTCTACTCTTCCCAGGAAAGCGCTTTGCCACAGCAAAAGCGCTCTTCTTCCCCCATGTGGCAGTAATCTCTTTTGGTTGATTATTGCTCACAGTCCGCCTCTCCCGCTGGTCTTACTGGCAGGACAGGTAGGGGTTCTCTTCCTCCTCACCTGTTCTCTTTTCCTCTCTGTTGTTCAGAGAGGCGCGAGATGGACTAAGAGAGCTCCGACGAATTCGTCTTCGGAGTTCGGCTGCCTGGCGTGCTTTAAGTGTCGGTCCCCCGATTGTCTCATAGTACAACCAGGTAGCAGAGGACGGTTTCTTGGGATCTGTCAAGGTCTCCCTCCAAGGAGAGAGGTACAGGGGTTCACTCTTCGGAAGATCGCCCTCGTTTTTCAGAGAACTTCACGCCTATTCGTCAGCGCAAGGATCCCAGGGACAGGACCATGGCTCCCCCAATGAATAATCTTCATCACTCGCAACCCTTGCAGTTCCCGAGAGGCTGAGTGTCGGGGGCCGCTACAGTCCTTGGTTGCGAGAGCATTCTCAACCAGATGAATTCTTCTCTTTGGAGAGGGAGTTCATTCAGGTCGAGACACCAAGCTTCTCCCCTGCCTTGACAGAGTACGAATTCTTCTGGCCTCGGAGGGTCTTGCTGACTGGAGTTCTATGGGCAATTCTGGTGCTAAGAAGAAGGACTTTGTCCCAATTTGGATCTCTGGTTTCTTAAGTCCCGAGTTGGCTCGACCCTTAGGAACGAACCTTTACTTGTTTCTGCCTTTCTCTTAAGAAATTTGCCAGATACCGTGGTAATCAAGGTTCGTACCAGGGCACTGCCTTGTCCTTTGGACAATGGCCAAGACCTTTGCCAAGATCTTAGTCATCTCAACTCGACCTTGAGTTCAAGCCAGCCCCACTCAACTCCTAAGAAGTCCCAGGCTTCAGAAGAAGATTCTGGAACACATAGCCCTCTTCTTCCCTTCTAGGAAAGTGGGCATAACTGTGTCTCTTTCCACCCTCTTTTCCATAAGGGAGGAGGGAGGAAGGGAAGAGAGAAAGAAGTATCGACCAGGAAGAAGTTCTCCTACTGCTGATACCTGGATGAAATGATACTTATCGAGTCTCTGGAGCTGGCAGCAACATTGCCGAGACCTGGGAATGGATTCCTTCAGGAGAAGTATCTATTTCCATTGGGTCTCGGCAATTCTTTTTATCAAACTTCCATCCCGCTTCCTCTCCCGATTCAGGAAATGCCAGCCCAGCTAGAGCTAATTGTCTCGGTATCCTGTCACCTTGCAGAAGCTTTCCCATGGTGGAGAATGGAGGTCTGCTTCCATCCCTCCATCCTGCTTTCCTCTTCGAAATATGAGGAAAGAGTTAGGCTAATGCTTGATTGAAGGAACCTTCGAATATGCTTGCATACAGGCAGTCCCCAGTTATCGGCGGCTTCGGTTATCGGCGATCCGGTTTTACGGCGCTTGTCTAGTGACGACGATAACCAGATTTTCGACACCGATTCCTGGTTATCAGCGCTGATCCATGGTTATCGGCAGCGCTGGTCCCCGGTTATCAGCGCTGATAACTGGATACCGGCACCGATAACCGAGGATTGGCGCTATTATCGCTGATTATCGGTTGTCAGTGACTTTCGGTTATCATTACGCTGTTGGGAACGGAACCCCGCCAATAACTGGGGACTGCCTGTATTCCCCTCCTGTCCTGTGTCTACTTCCGGATTCACCGATCGAGGAATAGCTGCACACCTGTAAGACTTTGTCTTAAAGTTGTGTGACTGAGATGATTAATACCTTCTCATCAACATCCTGGACTCAAGGTAGCCTTTTGGCCTTCCGATAATTCAGGATGAGTTTTGCAACACTCAGTGGTTTTGTTGAACAACAAAATCACAGTAGTGGCATTTGTTGACATACAAGAGGGAATCGGTGTTTCCTCCTGCTTCATCTGTCAACATTTGCAGGTACTCAAGTGTTCTATAGCGAACTCAACAGCTCAGTTAGCCAGATGCATTCCTGGTGGGGATGTACTGGTAGGGGAGCTTGGCCTCAGGTTCAAGTGATTGGGACGGAACGTGCTGTTCACTCTTTCCATCATGAAGATTCATGAAGAGACTGCTCGACTGAGAGATCCCTACCGTCTTTCTGTTGCCTCCCTGCACAGCAAAGTTGGTAGTTTTACTCGCTCCTTCGTACCAGACCCAGGGGCCGCTACAGTAAAGCATGCTGTCTTTGTGGGAAAAATTGATATCTACGTTTTTCCCTCCATATTTGTCTGTTTCATTAGGGGTTCACAAGCATTGCTCACCCCTAGTTACAGACAAATGCTGGAAGACTTTGCCTTTCGCCTGACCTGATAGCCCTGCTTCCAAGGCATCGAGAAGAGTTCTGCTTGACCCAACCTCCTGTAGCAGCTACACAAGAAGCTGTTCTTCAGTTAGTACATCCCTGTGTGTTCAGGACTGGGAGACCTTCCATCTTTCCTTGCAAGCGTAGGCTTTCTTGCCGAGCGGCAACGGATATAGCTGGATATCTCTTGAAGTCCTCTGCAACGCTGTCCCAGGGACTGGATCCGTCTTCGCTGGTGGGTGTTTTTGACGGAACTTCTTCTTGGGTCACAGTTGCTCTTCAAGTCTGGACTTCCTCGTCTTCGCCGCCGAAGGTTGCTTCTCCCCCTTTCATTTGTGAAGAACGTAGGCCCTTGCAACCTAGTCTTCTATCTGAAGTAGCCTTCGTCTCCTCATTCAAGATTTAGCTATGGATGAGAAGCTTCTTTGGTTTTGCTGTCCCAAGGAACTGTTCCCTGTGTGGCATGTGACTCTCATTTAGGGATCCTTTCCCGTTCTCTACAAGCACCCTTATGAGAGTCGTCGGATAGAGATGTACCCTCTTAAGACCATCTCTCATCTTGCTCCGGCCTTGGCGTAGAAGATGAAAGAACAGGCGAAGGTGATCAATACCTAGATTCCTTCTTGGATGTCGTAGGTGGACTCCGAATCCATTGGCATCTATTGTCGGGTTCGAGTCCTTCTTGTTCCCCTCCTCCTTGGACTTTGTATCAATGATCCAGATCTTTCGTTACTTTGTCCTATTAGGGAGCTGTGGTATTTTCCGAAAGGCTCGACATTCCTAACCTGGATGTTGCTGACGTTTTCACTAGTACTATCTCTCCTAAGGAAGAAATGTCTAATGACACATCCTCCTGGCTTTGTGAAGCAATTGAAGGAGGTACTCGGCAGCTGGCGACGACGATACCAGTACTTTCCACCCGAGAACTCATGAAATCAATGGCTTGGTGTGGAAGGAAGATGTGGTCTCATAGACCACACTCTTGTCTTCCTGTGATATTGCCCACAGGCCCTTGTAACCTTTTTTCCTTGGTCTTATGGTAGCTGCTCAACAACTTGTGTTTTCTTACCCGGCTCCTTCAAGAGGACTAGTAGCATCTCGCCTAAGGTGTTGGTTCTGGAAGTGAGAAGGATACCGAGAGTGACTGGCCCCTCTTCCTCCTCCTTCCCCATCCTCCTACTTCTCCCCCTTCGGGATGAGAATGGGACTCGAATCAATACTTGCTGGATCTGGCATCTGATGCGTTAAGACTACACATCGAGCACCCATTCTGTTTTTCTTCTAGAATCATAGAACCAATCCCACTCCTTCCTCTAGCAAGGGGAGGAAGGAAAGACTGGCAATAAGGGTAACCCAATCTCTGGTGTTCCTTACTGCCTCCGACTCTAGAGTCTTCCCCTCACTCATGCAAAAAGGTCCAGTATCGGTCATTTGATCTTGCAGTTCCTACACTCCGATCAATATGTCAGAGGCATGATACTCCTCCTCACTCTTTCGACCAGGAGGAATAGCCCAGGTGTGCAGAACTCCAGTCAGTTCAAGAGACTCAGTCAGATTCCTCCCTCCAACCAGTGAGTCTTGTAATGTAAAGGACCAACGGTTTGTAACAAATCAACAAATCAGTTTTTGAAAGTAAATTGTATTTTTCCTAACCATACAAACCTGAGGTCCTTTACATTACATATTATGACCACTTCAAGTCACCCCTCAATCTGAACATGGACCGAAAGGCAAACTGGAATGTTTACATCTGGGCAGGTGGGTATTCCCACCTACCTTGCGGTAGTTACTGCCTAACCACCTTGTTCAAGAGTTTAATGGCCGTGTCCAGCTTTGCCATAAGTAATTCCTAATGTAAAGGACCTCAGGTTTGTATAGTTAGGAAAAATACAATTTACTTTTAAAAATTGTGATATTGAGAACTAGCCTACTGACTAGATGACCGGAGCTTTGTTTGAGTATCTCTGCACACTCCCCGTCTCATCGTACCCCTGCTCGCAGGCGCATCAACTGAGGGAAGAGGAGCACACCTGGAAGACTTGTTTCCTTCAGATGAGCGGAACCAGCATGGCAAGCATCTCCACACCAATTTTTTAAACTCAGAACAGCTCTGTTGGCTTTTCCAGACACTCAAAATCTTGGTAAGATGTTCTGCGGTGCGGATAAGCATCAGTACTCCTTTCACCACAAGAGTAACTTGTCAACAAAAGGTGGGAGAACAAGTTTTCCTCCAACTCTACAGGTTGATGATACAAGTATACAAGTGGGCAGCTGCAAACTCGGCAAGCTGTTAGCCAGATTTGGCCCTCTTCTCCAGACACTTCGCAAGATTTCCCAATCTTTGGAGACTCCCTACGATAATCATCAGAAGATGTCAATGTACTGTGCTATCGTTCCACTTCCTCAGTCGCTGGCAGAAACTCTCCCAACCCATGGAAAATCTTCTAGTCTCAGAGGAGGCAAGGGATCTCCCAGTTGCTTCTCCCTGTCTGCAGACGTGAGAATCATGGTACGGGGCTCTTCGGAACCCATGCCGTGAGAGCAACAGAGGCATGGGTCTCCATGGACACCCGTCCCTCTGACACTGGTCCCAAGAAGTCATCTTCCCTGGCTGGTGAAGAACCTTCCACCAGTGCACGGGAGTCCTCGGATGTCCGTGTATCAGTGGCTGCAGTTGTACAGGTTCCACGGAATCCCGTGCCACAGGATTTTCAGGCGCATGGTTCTTCTGGACACCAGTGTCGCCAGAGGTACATGGGGTTCTGATAAGACTGTCACCCATCTCTGCCTCGGGAATCTTTTTCCTTGGCAGGTTAAGGTTCTTCCGCCGTTTTACAGCGTCCCGCATACTTCCATGACACCGGTAAGGTCCCCGGTCTTTGGACCAGGGCCCAATTTACGAGAGTGAAGGTCCAACACTCAAGTGCAACTGCACCCCCGGCATGTTCTTGCATGGGAACGGTGCCAGGGTCCCAGACAGGTGATGCAACCCACAGGTAAGCTCACCTAGGAAGGAGGTCTCCTGCTTTGTCTTCTTGTCTGTGGAGGTCTAGGTCTCCAGCCAGACTATGGCACTCTAGGAGATGCAGTTCTGTCACGCTTGAGTTTGTCCCGGAACTCATAGCAAGACTTTTAAGTCATTCAGTCCCATCTCAAACTGGTTAGTAGTGCTCGTGCAAGATACTACAGTTTCCAGTTAGAGTGCCTTGGTACTGTCTCCAAGAGGACTCGACATCTCAAGCCCTAAGTTGATGACTCTTCTTTAGTACTTATTCGACTAAGAAAGTAGTGTTCATACACATTTTCTTCTAGCCTTGTGAGTCTGCTCCAAGTACCTCACAAGGATAGGGACATTGGTCCGTCCCTCGCACTCTGGAAGATCCTGTTGGTTTTTCAGGTATAGTATTAAGACAGAAAGTGGCATAGGCTGTCCACTCATATCTTTCTACCTTCAGGACATTGCCCACAGGTCTTGGGACTCCTTTTCCCTGGGCCCTGTGGCAGCTGCTCAACAAGTTGTGTAGCTTGCCCAGATCCCATTGCGGACAGTTTGCATCTCACCCGAGGTGTTCTGTAGCAAAGAACGAATGTGTGGAGGGGACTGGTTCCCTCCCTTCTCTCTTTTTTTCTCCTCTCTCACAGAGAGAGTTGAGTAGCCTTCCGTCGCTTGCTGTTCAGGCTGGTCATGCATGTGAGTCTACATAACGGATAATCTTACTTAGATTTATAGATGCAAATCCTCCCCTCTCTCTAGTAGGGAAAGAGAGGGGCTGACAGTAAAGCAAACCCATTGGTTATCCTAGTTGTATTGTCTCCAACACTCTGGGTTCTGAGCCTTTTTTTGAAGCAGTGTTGCCACACATACATTATTTCGAAAGGTCCGGAAGTCTGACAATTGAACACACAGTCATTCACACTTTTGTTCAATTCATGAGAGGCTGGTCTCCTTCCTTTGCTCATACATGACCAGGAAGGAGTCCCTAGTGAGGCAGATTCCAGTCAGTTCAGAAGCTTACTCAGAATCCTCTCTCCAAGATGTAAGTCTTCCCAATGTAAAGGACCAATGGTTTATGTATCATGTAGGAATAAATCACAAATTTTTAAAGTTATTTGTATTTTTCCTAACTATAAAAACCTGAGGTCCTTTACATTAAATGCCCACCTCAGCCACCTCTCGTTCTGCTTCCTGGGCCAAAAGGCCCCCTCGAAGTAGGTTCCTTCACGTGGTGAGGGGGTAAGGGGCCCTGGCTTTTCTTCTTCGTTCTTATGAAGAATAAGAGCCCGGACCCTGACGGATCACCTACAAACCTTTCGATTTAAATAGCGTGGATATTTTCACTTTCGTACAAATTTCTTGGACCTGGTAAATAGGAAAAGGTATCATAGCTGGGATTGGGTTTATATCCGAAGCTAAATAGTGAGAACTGTGGCAGGACCATCAACTGCCCGATAATGTTCGGACCTGAGTTTTCAGGCGGAACTATTCTACGGACTGGACCACGGATTCCAGGGGTCTAGTTCTGGGAATAGGACTCTTGGCATTCTGTCCGGTTTGCCCATAATGTGATTAGGGTGGGGATGATTGTATTCTCTAGTAATGCTCTCAGTCCTATCAAGCAGGTTGGCTTACACTTGAGCCACTCTAATCATGTTGTGCCATCCCCTTTGGGGTAGGGTAGGGATGCGGACATTTGGGAGTCGGTTCTCACTTGTGCCATTAGTGGAGGAATGAACTCCATGAAAGGCTGATGATATCTTTTTAAGGTTTTCAGGTTTTTTTTTTTTTTTTTTTTTCCCTCAAATCTTTATGCAAAGTGAAAATAAAGATTCGAGTACCCCTGGGCCCTTTGATGGTAGTGACTCGGCACAGATGACGACCGATGGAACCTCTTGTAACAACCTTTCTTTGGAAAAAACAATAAAGAATCCAAATATAATCACACTGGAACCTTATGCTCCAGTACACAACAAATCAAAAAAAGTAAATATCGTCTTGACCCAACCTTGACTCACTTCGACTCCCTCTTTGGGAGTGGAAGTTGGTCAAGGTTTCTAACCATGGAAACAGAACAGCAAATCTCAGCCCTAAAGTTAGAAAACTTCTTATTAAAAAGACACTCAAAGACAGAAATGTCGTTTAGACAAATAAAAATGAAGACGTGGCTTATAGAAGCCACAACCAAAACCAGTCTGAGGACTATCTGTCAATAAAAAGTGTTGACAATGTAAATGTAAAAGTAAAAAAACATGACACTATGAACAGCATTCAGGGTACTATTGTACTTCCTGAAATAATGACGAACCAGTTGACAAAAATATACTGTTGGACTCTCTTAAAATGAGATATACCAAAATCCAAGACTGTGAGGTATATATAATACCAAGTAAACAAAATAGTAAAGCATTAAGAATTGCAAAAATAAAATTTGAGGGTCAAGAGTTACCTCAAAAAATAAAAATTTTAGGTCAAAATAGAGAATTGAGACCTTATGTTCCCAAACCACTACAATGTCAAAATTGTAGTAAGTATGGACACACAAAGAAAAACTGTCGTAATGAACCTGTATGTGCTTATTGTGGATCTAACAGAACATGCCACACAATGGAAATGTAGTGAACCAAAATGTGTAAACTGTGGACAGGATCATCATGCTAGGTCCAAGGAGTGTGTGTACTACATATACAATACAGAGTTGAAAATGTTGCAAGAACGAACAGGGATGTCTATCAGAGAGGCTAAATTGGAATTAAAAGTGAGAGGAATGCAAGATCCATCTAAGAAACATTCATATTCCTCAATAACAAGAGCAAAAATGAAGCAAAAACGGAAACAGATAGAAATAACAGAGCACAGACAAGTAAATCTCAAGAAAAAATTAATAATTTAGAAATAAAAAATAAAATTGTAAAAATAAAGAAACAGGCACAAATGAGATGGATAATATTTTGTCCAATTCATTTGAAATATTAATGCAGATAGAAACACAGGAGGATGCTGCTACTAAAGTGACAGAAGAGGGTAGAGATAGACAGGAAATTAAAGATAAAAAAAATATTTTTGGAGAGAACACCACCCAAAACGAAGAAACCAACTATTATTAGAGAAACATCAGTTAAACCAAAGATAAAGGAGATGAAAAAGGAACAAAAACAAAAACAAGCTAAGAATATACCTTTATCTCCTAAAATAATAATAGAACCTATGAAGGCAAATGTCGAGAACACTGAAGAAGTGCAAGAGAATCATACCATAGATGATAATGATTATGTCAAGGGAGAAGAGATTACTCCTTCTCCAGTAATTGGAACAAGAGCAAATGAAAAGAGAAATACACATGATAATACTTGTGGGTGTAATGATTGTTTCATTGAATTATGCAATAACAACAAAAAAGCATAACAAAAGATGGTTTAACAAACATTATAAGAAATTTTATGAAATATAGAAAAAAAGAAAACACAGATTTGAGTAACCATGAAAAAGGGTGCATGTGCATTGAGCACTTAGTCTATTATAAGGAAAAACAGATGAATGTCGTGAGTAAATTGTTAGAAAAATTCCAAATTGATAATACAAAAAAAGAGAGTAAAACCCGACCGCTATAAAAAAATATTTTCAATAGTTATATTATACAATGGAACGTAAATGGTCTACAGACCAGATTACACCTAGGAGAAATACAACGGTTATTAAAAGAATATGAACCAATGATATTATGTTTGCAACATGTCAACAAAACAATATTAACGATAGGTAAATATACCTTAGCATCTGCATCAAGAGAGGAAGAGGGAAATTTAGGTACTGCTATATATGTACATAACAAAGTATGTTATGACAAAGTACCTGTAAAATTTACTGATCTGCAAACGTCGAGTATTAGAATACGAATAAAAAACGATAATTATGTAATTCATAATTTGTACAATCAACCTAATAAAAATTATGACGTTGACAAAATCAAAGAATTACTTAATAATACTAAGGAACCAACGTTAATAGTAGGTGATTTTAATGCCCACAACCCAATGTGGGACTGTAATTGTACAGAATCAAATAGAGCAGGAATTAAAATAGAGGAATTCATAGATTCATATGACATGTGCTGTATAAATGATGACGAAATCAGCACATATTTTTCTAAAACACATGGAACATATTCCAATTGACCTAACTCTATGTACAGCAGACATAGTAGACAGATTGGACTGGAATACAGTAGATGACTTGCATACAAGTGATCATTTCCCCATATTAATTTCTTTATTACAAAATAACCCCACCAAACATGCCCCTCGATATAACATTTATAAAGCAGATTGGGAACAATATGAATTCCACACCAGGAATATCCCACCATTTGAATATTTGAAAGACCATAATGAAACTAATGAATTTCTTGTTGATTTCATTACAAATGCTGCTGATAAAGCAATACCAAAATCCAAATCTCATCCGACAAAACACAAAGTCCCATGGTGGTCTGAAAAACTAACAGAATTAATAAAAATAAAACACCAAATTGGAAGACGACTAAATAATTTGAATAGAAAATTCAGTAAATTAAACAAAACGTTACCAATATTAGAAGGAACCTTACAAAAACTGACTATATTATTATTAGAAATTGATACATTAAAACCTCTGTATAATAAAATATCTGCAAAGTTTAAAAGAGAAGTAATACAGGGAAGAATCATTTCATGGAAAAAATATGTATCAGATCTCTCTAAAAATACTCCCATACAAAAAATATGGGAAAAATTCAGGAAAATAAATGGTACCCATGTTAAACCACCTAGACATGCCATAATAAAAGATGGGAAAAGAATACTTGATCCTAAAGAAATTAGTAATGTAATAGGTGAAAATTTAGCAAAAGTAAGTAGCAACAAAAATTTAGATGAGCATTTCTGCACAAAGAAAAATAATATAGAATTAATAACAATAAATTTTGAAACAGTAGAAGATATATATTATAATAGAAAATTTAGTATGGAAGAGCTAGAATTTGCTCTGTTGAACAGCAATAAATCTGCCCCTGGAGGTGACAATATTTGTTTTGAAATGATATGCCATTTAGCACCTTTGGCAAAGACATACTTGTTAGAGTTTTATAACCACTTATGGCTTAGAAATTTATTTCCTGATGAATGGCGTAAAGCTATAATTATTCCAATCCCCAAACCTGGAAAAGATCCCAGTAATGTAAGCAATTACAGACCAATTTCTTTAACAAGTTGTATGTGCAAATTACTAGAGAAAAATGGTAAATGCTCGACTAACATGGCACATACGAGAAAATAAAATTTTAACTCCCACTCAGTTTGGGTCACAGTGTAACAGATCTACATTAGATTCTCTCTGTAACTTAGAAGACCATATACGCCGAGGTTTTGAACGAAAACAAATTACTGTAGCTGTCTTTTTTTGACATTGAAAAGCATATATGACACTACATGGAGGTATGCTATATTAAAAACTTTACAAAACAACAACATCCGTGGACATTTACCTAGGTTTATACAAAACTTTTGACAAATCGCAGTTTTCAGGTGAGAATTGATGATGTTCTGTCTAGAACATTTCCTCTAGAAAATGGTGTTCCACAGGGAAGCGTCCTTAGTGGCACACTGTTTACGTTAGCAATTAATGATATCAGTAAAAATCTACCTACTGGTATTAAAAGTAACTTGTATATGGATGATTTTGCCATATATTATTCAGCATCTCGAATAAAACATGCAGAACGAATCATTAATAAAAGCATAGTAAAAATAGATGAATGGGCTTTATCTGTAGGCTTTAAATTTTCCATAGATAAAACCCAAGCAATCATGTTTTATAAAAACAAAAAATGGAAAAAGGAGAAGAAATAGACTTAAAAATCAGAAACCATAGTATACCAATTGGCCAAACAGCAAAATTTTTAGGATTAGTATTTGATACTCACATGAACTGGAAAGCCCACATAACATACATGAAATCAAAATGTAAAAGAGCATTAAACCTAATTAAAAAACTGTCGAACACTACTTGGGGAGCCGATAGGCATACCCTTACTTTATTGTATAAAGCAACAGTGCTGTCTATCGTTGATTATGGAAGTGAAATATATGGCTCGGCATCAGACGCAACGCTGAAAACGGTAGACCCAATTCATAATGAGGGTCTTAGAATATGTTCAGGAGCTTTTCGATCATCACCAACATCTTCTTTACAAGTTGAATGTGGTGAACTACCTTTGTCTCTCCATAGAGAGCTAGTAACGATGAAGAGTGCTCTGAGAATTCAGACAAATGATTCTCCAACCAAAAATTATTTGGATTAAGAGATGTGTTTATAAACAATCATCCACCTTCTTTCCCAATTAGGGCTAGAAGATTGTTAGAGTCACTAAATATGTATATACAATTGCCTGTAATGTTAAAATTGCCTCCTCCTTGGACAATGAATAAAATGAGAATTTGTACACACTTGAAATATTTATCAAAAAATCATTCATATACTCCAGAATACCAAAGACAACATGCAGTAGAGCATATAATCCGAAAAGGTCCACATTACGCAATATACACTGACGGATCTAAATCACAATACGGAGTGGGATATGCTGCGGTATCCCAAAACAAAACGTATCAGTTCTCCTTCCCAGACAAAGCCTCTGTATTTACAGCTGAGTTATGTGCAATAGTATCGGCCATAAAAATAATTAGAGAAGTCTCATATAATAATTTTGTAATTTATAGCGACTCCAGAAGTGCTATAGAAGCTATTCAAAGCTATAATCCCAAAAATAATATTGTACAACATATAAAGTTCTCAATCCATAAATTGTATAATAAGGGAAAAAATATTGAAATATGTTGGATCCCTGCCCATGTAGGGATTAAGGAAATGAAGAGGCTGATAAAGCAGCTAAAGAAGCGGTCCACATGACAAGAACAAATGTAGACATCCCTATCAGTGACTATACAAAATATATAAAAACAGTCATTGTAAAAAAATGGCAAAATATATGGAACGAAGAACCTGAAAATAATAAATTAAAACAGATAAAATCCAGTGTTGGAAAATGGAATTCGTCATATCAAAGAGAGAGACAAGCACAAGTAATTCTGACACGTCTTCGAATAGGCCATACTCGTTTGACACATGGACACTTAATGAACAGTCCATGTGGCCCTCTTCCCAAATGCCCAGATTGCAATGTGCTGATAACAGTTAAGCATATACTGTGTGAATGTCCAAAATATAACGTGCAGCGATTATCAAATTTTGGAAATAGACCGATAGAAGAAATTTTGTCAGAATCTTGAACGTTCTCAATAGCACCCATTTTAATGTTCATGAGAAGCTGCAAATTAATTGGAAAAATATAAGAAAAAAAACAATCAATCAGTATAATGAATTTTAAAACAAGTAAATTTTATGATTTTACTTAATTTATTTTAAATTTTAATATACCTTTTTAGTGAGTATGTATGGAAGCATGAGTTTAAATGTATTTATTGTGTGAGTGTGTTCCAGTATGAAAGCGTATGCCTTTTTACAGCTTTTAATTTCATTTTCATTTTCGTTTATCATCATTGACAAGTGACCTATTAGGTCCCAGTGCTAGGCTTCTAGCCTAGACTTGTCATTCCATCCTAATCCTTCGGGCCAGCCCTATGAGAGCTGATGGTCAGCTCAGTGGTCTGGTTAAACTATTTTAATAATAATAATAATGGACCAAAAGGCAAAGTGAATGTTTACCAACTGGGTGGGCTGGACTCCCACCCGTAGTCGGTAGTTAACTACGTACTTCATCACCTTGTTTAAAGTTAAACGGCTGTGTTCCAGCTCCCGCTGAAAGTAATTCCTAATGTAAAGGACCTCAGGTTTATAGTTAGGAAAAATACAAATTACTTTAAAAATCTGTGATTTTACATAGTGCAACTGCGAGGTTTTCCTCCTGCTACAACTTTAAAACCCTCTTACTGTCAATTTCCCTTCCATCACTGAATGACCTCATAGGTCCCAGCACTTGGCCTTTGGCCTAAATTCTATATTGTATTCTACAGTAGGATAACTTCTCATGATTGCTGCGGACTGAAGTTAGACTTTCATATATGGGTAGCCCTCTAGCATATGGTAGGTGCAAGCATAGATGTTGAACTAGACTAATAATTCATGCAAAGTACCTACAGTAGATGTTACTTTCGTGAGGCATGGTAGTCTTAGGATGAGAGTACAACCACACTGCTGTAAAACATATCATAAACGATTGAATCTTTGCCAGATGCTAGATAATCATATGAAGCTTTGGTTAGGAATGCGAAAAAGTCATTAACTTGTATTGTATTGTACATATTTGTGATGGGTGTTTGATAAATTGCTTACTTGTGTTGCATTTGACATGTTTTACTGCAGTGTGGATGTTGCTAAGAAGGTGCTTATGTTATAAAGGATAATTTTTATTCTCTCACTTCTTACCTTGGTTTCTTCTAAATGTGTCCCTTAGCATCGCTTCACTGATGATGTGCTATCTTCTTTATATTAATTATTTTAAGTATTGATATCTCTCAGAAAGGCATATAGAGACGAGATCGGTAATTTCTTCACTTTAATTAGTACTTAGTATTATAAGGATCAGTACAAAATTAACAAGTTACAATGATAGAAAACGAAATCACTCTGGATCTATAACTTGGCTCAGTCTATCTGGGGAACACTGAAGCGAGGGGAGACGTACTCTCCCTTAAAGGACACAGTTCTCATCTCTTCTCTCATGGCGTTCTCCAGCCTGTGGAACCCCTAAAATTCTTGTTATCTGCAATCTCCACCTCCTTCTAGCCTTATTGGAAGGATTTATCAGCAAGGCCTCCCCTTCAAGTAGCTGATTTGAAGGACTTTAGTGGGTGTGATTCAAATCTCTCCTTAGAGGACTTGATTGGAGGTGATCTTAGGAGGGTGTGTGAAAGACCCTCCCAGTATGTTTGATTGGAGGTTGTAGAAGTACATCACTTTGTCCAGCCCCAAATTCCTGGAATTTCCATGAAAATGCCTCCTGAGAAGGCGGGGTTATAGAACCAGCTGCTGTAAGCATTTAGGCTGTTCTGACTCATGATTTGGTTAGCTTAATCGCGAGGCCCTTATTTCTCACTTTTACGATTGTTTTTATGACTTCAACATGATATACTGCTTATGGTTCATGCAAAAATCCTGCCTCGATCAGCGATGGGAATCACGAAACAGCTTTGGGCATTATCACTGTGTTCTTTGCCCCTCTCTTTACCTTATCACTCTGTTCTCTCTCTCTCTCTCTCTCTCTCTCTCTCTCTCTCTCTCTCTCTCTCTCTCTCTCTCTCTCTCTCTCTCTCTTTTCTGTCTAATTTCCCTATCTATTCTACACCACAACATCACTCGGTCATGCTACCTCACACTGCCCTCAGTGTGACAAAAAGAATACAGTTCAATGGATGATCACAAAATCACACAAATAAAATAAAGTATTTATATGATTGCCCATCAAGTAATTTCTAAAAAAAAATATTTAATTTGCACAAACTGTGTCAATGTACTAATGTAAAAAATCAATTAAGAATATATGGTAGAAAATTCACATATTATATCATGAATCAAAAGAGATACATACATATATTCATATACATATATAATGAATTATTATACTGTAAAAATGGTTAACTGTTTTCACAAATAATGCAAATGATAATATACAAAAAATTCAGCAGTAAATTATGTCTATAAGATCATTTTACTCTCCATTGGCCCTTTTTATTTCTGTTATAATCCTCTCAACATTTGAAATTACCACACGTTTGACCAAAATTGCAAACACCATTACCACAGTTATGATTATGATCAAATTGAATAGAGACAGAATTGGTGAAACATTTTCTTTGTAATAGAAAAATTCATCTACTAAAACCAACTCATTTATTTGTTTTAACTCTAGCTGAGACATTTTTTATTCTTTAACTTCACTAGAGTAGTTCATGTAGGGGGCATTTTTATGGGTTGCTATTTCTGTGAAGACATGAGGTTCATAATATAATTTATAAGGAATAACTAACTTGCATGTTTTATCAAAAGCATGGACATTATTGAAATTAATTTCAGTACTTATATTATGGCAATTAATAGTTGCTGTTACTGTATTCAGTGAAAATACAAAAATGGACTGTTCTACTTGGATGGAATTAAAATCAATCTCTTAATTGAACATCAGTAATAAATGACATCATTAGGCCTTGTTCTTCTAATGCAAAATTGATGTGGTTGACATTTGAGATAATTACGTTTTCCTTTATCAACATGGGAAAAGGATGTATGGACATCAGTACATCTGCCTCTTTTTGATTAAATGGCAACACTAGAATAATCTTATTTTTAACTACCTTGGTGGTTATCAAATTATAATAGACCATTATATCCTTTACCATAGGGTATAATGTCCTTCTACCAAAAATCACTAATTATGCCCTCTAACTCCTTGGGTTAATTAATGTTGGACTTAATATTCCTTTATATGCTAACAAAATGGCATTTAACAGATCTTTATGGTTTTGCAATACAGTTCTAATATTGTTCATAAAGGTATTTAAATGTTGTTCATCTGTTATTATCTTAATCTCTGTGGTAATATTGCTGTTCACTGCATTAATGAATACTTTTATTTTTTCTAATTCTTCTTTGTTTAAGTTTTGAGACTGTATGTTTTTATTTAACACAATGCCCTTTGTCACTGCCCATTTCTCCAGTTTGTCTATACGGGCACTTTCTTTTTCTACATTAGAGTCTGTAGCTACTCCAAACAATTGATTAAGTGCTGTCCCTATAAAAGGTAAGAGGGATCGTTTGGATCTTGTATGTAACACACTTCCTATGTCATTATCTAGTTTTTCCAACTGGTAAAACACTGTTATTTTCACTTTTCTTAATTAATGATTTTAATTCCCTTTGAACATCTTTCAACGTCATTTCATTGATAAGCACTGATGTAATGTCAATACTCACAATTCCCAAATCCTTAATTAATTTCACAGATCCCTTTTTCTCTAGTAGTGCACCCTTCCGGATCACCACCTCGGATGACACATAAAGCAGTGTTATGATAACCAAGAAGAACCGCATGTTTGTTTCTGTAAGAATAAGCCTTATCAGATATTCTGTATACATGAGGTATTTTAATGTCTACATATTGTTTATATATAACAGTTCAACACTTTACATAAATTTATCTTTTCTTAAGTTGTATTTGTTATTTATTGGTTCCTGTTTATCTTCTTTCAATAATTCAACTATTATTTTATTTGACCAAGAGTCTGCTTTTATTACCTTTACGTGATTGGTATGAACAATTCTTTCCTTTAGATCACTCTCACTTATGATCTTTAGCTTATTTAATTTCAACACTTCTAATACCCTATAAGGACCATTAAACTTTGGGGATACTTTTACATTAGGACCTTCTAGAACATGATTCTGAACATATACCTGAGCACCTACTACAATTTTTGGTTTAGCTGTATTTTTGTCATAATACTTTGCTTGGACACTCTGAGCTTCCTTAAGTCTAGTCCTCGTCTGTTTGATCGTTTCATACGTATGTCTAGTTTTCCAGGCAATATAGTCATCGTCGTTATAAGTATGTCAGGGTGGTGTGGCATCATCTAGTAACGTATTTGGTAGTCTCTTCTCGTATCCGTATAACAAGTAGTGTGGTGATTCTCCTACTCTCTCATTTACAGTATTGTTTATAGTAAACTGTACGTCTTCCAAAGCTAAATCCCAGTCGTCTGTATTAGGTTTAACTAAAGTTTTCAGGATATCCTTTATCTTACGATTCATTCTTTCTACTGCTCCATTTGAACTTGGTTTATATGCTGTGATTTGACATTTATTTATCTCATAAAATTCACAAAATTTTCTTAAAAGTTCACTAGTAAATTCAGCTGCGTTATCAGAAAGAAGAACTTGTGGACATGAATGTCTCGTAATAATTCTAGATTTAAGAGCTTCTGCTACTGTAATTGCAGCTCTATTTCTTACTGGTACAATCTCTACATATCTTGTTAGATAGTCTAAAAAGACTAATATTTGTTTATTCCCTCTAACAGTGGTAGGAAATGGACCTAAAAAGTCCATAGATATGACCTGAAATGGATTCAACTCCGATGGGTATTTTTCAAGTGGAGCTTTTTGATTTACATTACCTTTATTTCTATTACAAACTACACAATTTTGTACAAAGTTCTTGGTATCTTCACTACAATGGGGCCAAAAATAGTTTCTGGTTAGGATTCTGTTTGTCTTTTTGATTCCAGGATGTCCTGCTAACTTGTATGAGTGGGTTAGTTCTAAAACTTCTCTGATTAGTGTTTTTGGGATGTATAGACGAGAATAACCATTCTTCTCTGTTGGTATTTTATACAATAATCCATTGATTAAAACAAAATCAGGTTTTAAAGATTCATCTGTCATTAATTGTCCTATTATATTCCTGATTTCTGTATCCATCCCTTGTTGTATTTGTACTCTTTCTAAATCTAAATCTACCACTTGACAGCTAAAACAAAAGGTATTAGTGGTAATACATTTCTCTGTTTCTTCTTGGGATCTGGATAATGCATCTGTTAGTGTATCAAATTTTCCTGGGATATATCTGAATTTTGGTGTAAATTCTAGCACACTAATGAACCATCTATTGAACTTCATGTTATTTGTAAAAGTTCTCTTCTTAAACAAATCACAAATTGGTTTGTGATCAGTAAGTACATTGACTTTATGTCCTAAGATTATGTGTCTAAATTTCCTTAGACCCCAGTATAATGCTAAACATTCTCTTTCTATTGTGCTATAATTTCTCTCTGCAGCATTCAAAACTCTACTGGCATAATATACTGCTCTCATTCTTGTTTTGTCCTTTTGTAATAATACAGCCCCTAGCCCGGTACTTGAGGCATCACTGGCTAAGTAAAAGTCTTTGGAGAAATCTGGGTAGACTAGTATGGGATTTCTGGTCATTTTACTCTTTAGTGTTTGGAAGGCTGTCTCTTGTTCTTTATTCCATTCATATTTGACATCTTTCTTTGTTAATTCTGTTAATGGTTTGGCTATTGTAGCAAAGCCCTTAATGAAAGGTCTATAGTAGCCTACCATTCCTAGGAATCGTCTCAATGCTTTCAAATTGGTAGGAGCTGGATATTCAACTATTGCCTTTATCTTGCCTGCTTGCATTCGTAGACCATCTTCACTAATTACATGTCCTAAGTATTCCAAAGATTTCATTAAGAATTGACATTTCTTTAATTTGATTTTTAATCCTGCTCTTCTTAATCTTTCTAGGACTACTTCTAAAGTTTTGAGGTGACTTTCTAAATCTTTGCTAAAAATGATAACATCATCTAAGTAAACTGCAACATTTTCTATATCCCCTAATATTTGAACCATTAATCTAACAAACATTAAAGGAGCCAAAGTGAGTCCAAATGGCATAACTTCAAATTGCAAGTGTTCCTTGTGTGTACTGAAGGCTGTGTATGGTTTCGACTCTTCGTCTAAAGGTACTTGCCAGTATCCACTAAGTAAATCTAAAGATGAAATATCCTTGCACCTCCTAATTGAGCTAACATATCTTGAATCACTGGCATTGGCATTCTATCGGGGATGGTGTTGGAATTTAACTTTCTATAATCTATCACAAGTCTCCAATTTCCATCTTTCTATAATCTATCACAAGTCTCCAATTTCCATCTTTCTTTGGAACAACTATTAATGGAGAATTATATGGAGATTTAGAAGGAATGACTACCCCATCTTTCTTCATTTCTTCTATTAAATTATCAACTATGGGTCTTTGGCTTATTGGTAATCTGTAATTAGGAATAAAGAATAGTTTTGTTCCATCATCTAATACAATTTTATGTCTTAGGGCATTTGTTCTACCTAATTTATCTCCTTCTATTGCTATTACATCTCTTTATTTTTCTAATACTTGAATTAATCTATCTTTGTTTTCTGGAAAATCTGTTTTATTCACTTCTTTGCTTAATTCAGATGTTTGACCAGTTACAGAGAAAAATGCTTCTTCTAATGTTAGTAATGGATTGTTAATAGGTATTCCTTTGCAAAAGACAATGCCTGCATATAGTGTTAGTTTGTTATCTGAGTAGTTCTGGACATAAACTTCACAAGTATCACCCTTCATGTGGACTAAAGAATTAAACATCCTGACAAATTCTGGTAACTCTTCATTTAGTAAAAGAATGTCTTTAACTCCTATCTCTTCTTTTCCCCTTAGATGTATTTTTGTTAAACACTTTGGATGCAAAATTACCTGTCTGTTTAGTATAAATTGTACTTTATTATCATCAGCAGTGCTTACACAACATACTTCTTCATCTTTTATCTCTGCAAAGTAACAATGTTCTGCATCTATACTAGTTTCTTCAGTTACTGCTATTATATCATTTATATCTACTTTATTTATTTTGTTTGGCAACATTACCTCATTTACTAATTTCCATTCATTATCACAACTGATTACTACATTGCTATAATATTCTGTATTTATCTCTGCATATTTATCATCACATATGTCTTGTTCCTCGTCATATTCAGAACATTGGGGATCACCTTTATTTATTTGTGGGTCACTTCCTTTGTTGGAGGGTATAATTTCTGGATGTGCAAATCTTAAATTTCTAGTCTGTAATTATGGAAATTCCTCCTTTCCATTACCATCCAATTTAATTTGATTGTTTTCTTGATGATAAGTTATCTTATGTATGTCTTTCTCGCTTGTTGAAGTCGTCTCAGACAAATTGATCAGATTTGGGTGAAACTTTTCTTCTTAAGCGTAAAGCATACGCTCTTTTTATTATCTTGTGTAAGGTTAATTCTTCCTTCTCTGCAATTCAGTATAATTCCACATTTCTTCATTAATTTATATGAGAACAACACCTGTGTGGGAAAGAATCTGTCTTCTAGAACTATAAAACTTTCAACAGTTTTATGTGACGAAAGGTCTATTTCTAAGTTCACATTTCCTAAACTTTTAATCTGTTCACCCGCTACTCCTTTTATTATTTTGCTTTGACCCTGAATTAGCATTTCTTTAACGCCTAAGTAATTTGTTAATGTGTGTTTATCAGTTATGCTTACAGTACTACCTGAATCCATAAGGACAGTACATAATTTATTCTGTATTGGAATTTTAATGATAGGTAAATCCTTTCTGATTATTTCTTCTTCATCCATGGAAAATACAACTTCTTTACTCTGCAATATGGATAGTGCGGATGAACCTTCACTTCTTTTTGCTAATTCTTCTACTCTTAATTTATCTTCTTGAAGGGACTTTCTTGTGGTATTCTGTGTAGGGATAAATCGTCATTGATGTGAAGACTTATTTGATGTTGAGCGATTACTGCTTAATTCAACTATTTCTTTATTTCCTTCTTGTGTTTTAAACCAGCAATTCTTTGTTAAATGTCCTACTTTCTTACAAACCGTGCAGATTCTAGGTTTTCTACACTCATTTGTAGAATGATTTGTATATCCACAGTTTTCACAGGCTGTCTTTGGTCTCGCCCTTTGAGCAGAATAGTTCACTTGGGTTGAAGTGTTTGTGTTTTAGTTTTGACCATATCTATAAGGTTTGTGTGGTCCACTCTTTGTTAGATTGTTTCTTCCCTTTTGATCTGGATTCCATTTTCTTTTAGTATTTTGGGCATATTTCCTTTGGAAGGTATTTGGTCTATTTCCTACTTGTTTGGAATTATCATAAAACTTATTATTCGTTTTAAAAGTAGGATTATTATTTCTGACTTTCCTTTCATTTTGTGCTTCTGTTGTTCCCACAAATTCCTTGGGTAGATTTATCTCTTTCCTTTGGATTTCTTCTCTCATTGTCTTCAATGTTTGAAGGCTTGTTTTTTTGGGATCAAGTTTTATTTTTCTGAAAGCCTTCTTTTCCTCTTCTCCAAGAGCATTATATATTGTTCCAAATGACACGTAATTTAATACATGTTGTAGCTCAAGTAAGTTACGGGCAGTATCCCCAAACTGAGTCTTGTCTCCTATAGTAATGCGTGTCTTCATTAAGTCTTCGGTTATTTTCTCTATTGCATTCTCCACGCTTGCATACAAATTAGCAATTGTTTTATATTGTGGGTTAAGAAGTCTAGTTAGGTTATATAAACTGTCAGTCTTATTTACTGGTTCCCAGAGTGATAAACAAATTTCTTTAAATTCTACATAGTTATTAAGTTTGCTAAAACTTGTGGAATTCAAAGTTTTATACTGAATTGCAGAGAAGGAAGAATTAACCTTACACAAGATAATAAAAAGAGCGTATGTTCTGAGCTGACGAGCAACCAGGCTTCATTTATTTTAGCTCTTTCATCTGTTATTCCCCCTGAAATTATACGACTATCTGCATGTGCTAGCCAATGATTTACAGTATAGGATTCGAGTCTACTTTTGTCAGGATTGGAATCATCCACCTGTCCACAGAAACATGTGGCGGTTGTTATTACGGCCGCCTGGTTCATGTTATAAATTTGTAAGGTGCGAGTATTATTAGTATTATTAGTATTGTTACTATTGTTACTATTATTATTACTGTTAGTAGTATTAGAATGATTAACACTATTTTGGTTTGGGTTATTTGTGTTATTATTGGTAGCATTTCCTTACACTACAGCGGAGTGAGAATTTAGTCTTGAAATTCGACTTCATCTAATTGTCGACGGTCTTAAATCGTAATGTGAATAACTAACAGTGTTCAGTAATTCATCAAACACTTGTTGCATGTCCACACACAAAAAAAATTATTCAATCAGAGTACATCAATCATAAAAAAATTTTTGTTATATTGTACCAAAATTAAAACAATTTGTCAAATTGTCACAAAAAAAATTAAATTCTCTATTGAGTTCAAGTGCACAAGTAAAACCTTTTTCAATACAGAAAAGAAATTCTTATATGAAATTGGGCATCATATCATCAAAATTCATCACAATAAGTACACAAAATTTATATATAACTTCTCAAATAATTATCACCAACCATCAAAGAAAAAATAACTAATTCCCTATCTAAATTATTTAAATTAATTATCATAGAGAAATAAAATGCAAAAGGAATTTTTTCACTAGAGAGAGTTTTCATCTTAAATTTCAATCTTATTGAAAGATGCAAAAAGGGATTTTGACAGAGGAAAAATCTATTTCTGAGAAGGTCCCGTGTCACCCGGTGAAATTCCATTACAGCATGAATTTCTAGGTATATAACTGCTAGATATACCAGAGAAAAAGAGCTTTCAGGAAAGCTGGGGTTACTACCCCAGTCGAGCGTCTTCTAGGAAGACGTCGGTATAAGAAGGGGTGAGTGAAATACCACTACCACGGAAACCTACTCGAAAGATCTCTCCTTATCAAAACCCCGAACAGAGCGGTGAGCCGTTACAGCTCCCACACTCAAACACCCGCCAGGACGGCGACACCAGCGCCACCTACCTCATTCCATGCTAGCACTAACCCCAGACTTGGCATGTGCAAGAGGGGGAGAGTACTAGGTGATTCAGGGAGGGTCACCGGGTGACACGGGACCTTCCTCAGAAATAGATTTTTCCTTTGTCAAAATCCCTTTTCTGAGTCCAGTCCCGTGTCAGCCGGTGAAATAGTGATAGAGAATCATGCCAAGGCTGCAACTACAAGGAAAAAGAAATGGGGGTAATCTGAAGAAAATGCAAAATTTTACCAAAATAATTTTAATTAAGTAATCTCTTTCATGTAGCAAGAATACTAAAACTAAGGCATATTAAATCTAAGGCACATCAAAAAAAAACTTAATACTATGAAACAAGGGGAGGTCCCTGGTATGACGGGAAAAAAACCCCAAAAATCTTAAAATTACTTAAAGGTAGGTGAAACATGAAAAGTGCACAAAATAACTGTAAATATAACCTTAATACTATACACGTAAACTTATTCTAAACACGTAAGAGACAAAACAATGAAAATTAATATATACATATATCTGGGGTACATGTGAGCCAAATAAAAACTGTCCAGTACCCCATAAGAAAAACAATCATGGCATATCAGATTACACTTTTCCATCAACAGATACAAGAAACATCAATATGAGGAGCCAGGCAGTGAGGCATAATCAACCAGGAGAATAAGCAGAGAAGTAAATGAGGCAGGCGGGCGGGGGGAAAAGGAAAGGACAAGGATATGATTAATTAAGGTGGGGAGATGACACTTCCCACAGCATTGTAGAAAATTTCAGGGCTTGATTTTTAAATAGTGGCGTTTAAACACTAGAGGTGATTTCCAACCCGTATATTTAGATAGTTCTGAAAAGTCCATATTATGAAAGTAATTAATGGAAGTAGCAACTGCTCGAATATCATGAACCTTAGGAACTGAATCTGGGTTGGCCTGTTTAATGAAATACAGAATTTGTTGTCTTATAGCATTTAGTGAAAGAGTACCACCTTTCTCCCTGATAAAAAGAGGACCCGACTTACTCTGTGGAGTTCTTAAAAGGTAAGATTTAAGTGTATAAACTGGACATAAAGACTGGTCTTGAGGAAGGGGCACCACCTTCCAAGGAGACCACCTGTCCTGTGGGTCTTCGTTCTTAGCTAAAAATCTAGGGTCAGGGGAAAGGAGGACCTCTCCAGATGGGAGGAAGTTCACAAAATTATCACCTCTAGTGAGAGCCGACAGCTCTGAGATTCTAGCACCTGAAGCCAAGCTAATCAAAATAAGGTCTTCCTTAACAGATCCTGATAAGAGCAATGAAAGTTATCCATCTCTGATGCTAACTTGAGGACGTCATTGAGAAACCACGTAACAGAATGTGGGCGTGATACTGGTCTCAGACGAGCGCATGCTCTGGGGATAGATGAAAAATAAGAATCTGTAAGGTCGATTTTAAAGCCAGTAAAAATACTTTCTTTAATGCTGATTTGATTGTGGTAATAGTGGCCGGAGCAAGGCCTTTCTCAAACAATGATCTAAAGAAGGAAACTCCTAAATTAGTCTGTCATGATTTTGGCTTCAGATGCTTTCAGGAAGGAGGCTAATTTTTGACTGCTGAGTCATACTGTCTAATAGTAGAATCTCTTTTATCTGATTCTAAAAACAGAGTGTTGACAGGGTCAATGTTTGCTCCTTTTGGGCTGCGAATTTTATAAAGTCCATAAAACTAGGGCATTCTGAATTCTTGAGGAAGCTGACACAGTCTTGGTTTGTACTGTCTGGGGCAAATCAGAATGGGCTTGGGAATCCAAGACTCCGTAATCCCAGTTCCTGAAGAAGAGGGAACCAATTGCTCTTCGGCCAATAGGGGCTACTAGGGCTGGTTGACCTTTGAATGTCCTGAGTTTGTGTAAAACTTTCAGCAGTAAATTTATTGGAGGGAAAGATAAATCTTCTCCCAATTGTTCCAATCTACTGTCATTGCATCTATGGCATACGCCTGAGGGTCCAGGTTGGGGGCCACATAACAGGGGAGCTTGAAGTTGCTCTCCGTTGCGAACAGATCCACTTGGAGACCCGAAACCGGCGGCAAATCCATTTGAAAGATTCCACGTCCAGGGACCACTCCGTCTCCAACGGAGTAGTCCTGGACAGGGAATCCGCCACCACGTTCCGCACTCCTGCTAGGTGGGTGGCTGACAGGTGCCAGCCGTGCTTGTTCGCCAGGGAGAAGATAGCAACCATTACTTGGTTTACTCGACCTGATTTGGAGCCGCCCCTGTTGATGCAATGAACTACCACTGCGCTGTCTAACACCAACCTGATATGAATCCGGTTGGGGGCGATTTTCTTCAGAGTTAGAAAGACCGCCATAGCTTCCAGGGTATTTATATGGAACTGCTGAAACATTGTGGACCACGTTCCTTGTACTTTTGTTTTGGTGAATATCCCCCCAGCCGCTTAGGGAAGCGTCTGTGTGAACAACTAGTGCCGGAGGGGGAAATTGAAGCGGAACTGTTTTGGACAGGCCTTGACTGTGGTCCAAGGCCGCAATCTTGTCTTTAAGATTTGAGGAATGGAGGAGACCTTGTCTCTGAGCTTGACATTGGCTCGACTCCGCCACACTCTGTTTATGTCTTTTAATTTGGCTTTTAATAGCAGGTCTGTCACTGAGGCAAACTGAAGAGACCCAAGGACCCTTTCTTGGGACCGGCGGGATGCTGATGGATTTTTGAGAAATCTCTTGGTGAGAGATGCTATCTCTTTCCTCTTGGGAGGCGGGAGGGATAGCGTGTGAGAGGACAGATCCCACTGGAGACCCAGCCACTGAAACCGGGACTCCGAGTCAGGCGGGACTTCTCTCTGTTCAGTTGAAAACCTAGCGACTCCAGGAAATTGATGACTATGGACGTAGCCTTCTGACACTCCGGAACTGTTGGTGCCCAAATTATCCAATCGTCTAAATATGCTGCTAGGGATATCCTTGGGACCGGAGTTGTTGTACTACCGTGTCCGCCAGCTTTGTGAATATCCTGGGCGCAATGTTCAGACCGAAGGGCATGACCCTGAAGGAGTAGGCTTGATTCCCGAGTCTGAAACCGAGGAACTGAGAGAAGTTCCGCGCAACCGGGACGTGATAATAAGCGTCTGAAAGATCGATAGAGGTGGTGACGGCTCCACGCGAAGTAGAGTCCGTACCTGAGCTACCGTAAGCATGCGAAATTTGTCGCATTTTATGTAGAGATTTAGACGCGACAGATCCAGGATCACTCTTTGCTGATCGGAGTCTTTTTGGGAACAGTGAATAACCTGCCTTGAAACTTTAGGTGCCTTACTTTCTTTATTGCTCGTTTGTTGAGCAATTCTGTCACGTAATCCTGTAGGATTGATGTGGGTGGCTGGTAAAACCTGGTTAGAGGAGGAGGGTTCTTGATCCAGCTCCATCCTAGTCCCTTGGACACAATGCTGTGTGCCCAAGGGCTGAAGGTCCATTGGTCCCTGAACCAAAACAGGCGACCGCCTACCTGTGTTCTCTCAGTGGGAGGGAGCGGGTTTATTCCCCTACCACGTCCAGGTCTTCCCTTGGGGTGGTGTTGGGCTTCCTCTATGGGGGCTTTGCCTCTTCCTCCCCTTGCAACCCTATTGAGGCCGTGAAAGTAACCCCACGGCCCTCATATGTGGGGTTGTATGCTGGTGAGGCCACATAAGAGGGTGCAGCTGGTTGGACCAGCACATACTGTTGGGGTGAGCCTTGGAAGTAGAAGGCTGCTCTACTGCCGAGGACCGGGACGGCTTGGACTACCGCCTGATGGTAGGGCCTCTTATGCCTCCTGAAGCGTTTGCCTCCTCTCATCTGGGGGCCGGCCGATTCTGGGGTCTTGCGCTTATAGGCAGAAATGCCCCAGCGAGAACGCAGACTCTGGTTGGCCCATGTAGCCTCAGCCATAACGCTTGTAACCTCCTCTTCAGGGAAGAGGTTAGGTCCCCAGATCGAGCTTTTAACGAGCTTGTTAGGCTCGTGGCGGATAGTCGCATCGGCAAAGATGAACTTCCTGCATTCCAGTCTGGCCATAATAAACTCAAATAAGTCAGACTGGAAGCCTGCCAGCAAGGACTTAGCCAATACCTGGAAAAAAGGTTCGTCCGAGCAGGAGACGGCAGTAGCTTCAGTAAGGCATACGGAGTTCAAGGACCGGGCTAACTTAACCCGGGCATCAAACTCCGCCTTCAAAAGAGATTCCGGCAGCTTGGGAGCTGCTCACTAAACTGCGTGGAAGCGCAGAAGGGGTCCAGCTTCCCGACAGTGAAAGTGGACGGGCGTCCACCCAGAACTCATTACTTCCTGGGAATACCAGGAAGTAGGGTCTGTTTCCCTAGCTGTGGTAAGGATTACCATCAAAGCATGCTCGGGCCGTAGCCAGAGCAACTTTGTCCAAGCAAGGGGTGGGAAGGTTGTCTCCCAGGGCAAACATTGTGAAAATTGCCCTTGAAAGGAGTCAACTTCGTGTTTCTGCCTGCCACTCCGTCCAGAGTGCGCAGGAGAGCCGACTGAGCTTGGTCCCTAGGGATGATGACAGTCTCCCTAGGAACCTTGTCTGACCGAATCCAAGCTTCCTCCGTGAACCTCACGGCCTGGGTAAGGGGGCAAGAGATCGGGGGAAGAACTCCAATTCCTCCAACCGTCTCGTGCCAAGACCATCAACTGTCAGTTTGCCATCATGTTGGATGGCCCGGAGTCAAACGCCAAGGGTTACCGACATCGAACGGCGGGAGGTCCGCAGTGTCGGGGATAACATACTGTGGTTCTGCTGGGGTGGGTGAGCCATTCCCTGCCAGTATGTTATCATGACTGGCAAACTTTTCAGATTTTTTTAAATCTCGAATCTAGGTCCTCCGTAAACTTTTGTAAAGTTGATTGGCAAAGGCCTCTGCGTCAAAAAGCAGGCTGGCGAGGAGGGCTTGGTTTTGCAGCCCTCTTACTCGCGCCTTGCTGGAGGAACCAGACTTGCTCCCGGAGGCTACAGGTCCTGAAACCTTAGCCTTCGACGGGGGAAGGGCGATGCCTTCTTGGAAGTCGAGGACTTGTAGCCCTTCGCCTTCCATGAAGTCTTCAACTTCAACTTGGGGATAGCAGATGGAGCTCTATCACCCAAGGAGGAAGACTTCACAAAACCTGCAAATGAAGAAACAGATGAAGCAGGGGAGTCAAACAGAGGGGCCCCGCCCCAACAACCTCACTTACCTCACCACTTACCACCTGGTCCTGCTCTGTATTCATTGGTTCCAGGTTGAGATCCATGGCGGCTACATCCTCCGAGACCTCAGCGT
The DNA here is from genome assembly GCF_040412425.1 of Macrobrachium rosenbergii. Taxonomy (NCBI): domain Eukaryota; kingdom Metazoa; phylum Arthropoda; class Malacostraca; order Decapoda; family Palaemonidae; genus Macrobrachium; species Macrobrachium rosenbergii. Next base: position 90,886,044 of record NC_089742.1, on the reverse strand, counting down.
AGAGGATATCCACTTGGGGTGGCTGGGTCTCATCCCGGATCTGCTGGATGATAGGGGTGGCAAGATCTTCAGGCACTGCGGCCGCCACCCATGCGCCGGGGTAAAGCAAGTCCCTCAACCTGGCGTCGAGGACGTAGGGCTTCCCGACGGAACATTCCTGCCAAACCCAGCCACCCAGGCCCGGAGGGATTCCAAGGCAGACTTCTTGGAAGCTTCATCCGCCTGTAAGAAACCAACAATTAGCTAAGAACGAAAAAGCCATTCCGGGAACCTCATAAACAATATACAATATGAGGAGCATGAACCAGGAGTAATGTAAAGACTGTCACTTACCGACTCATCCTGGACAGTTGTGCAGAGAGCAAAGCAAACCTCACAACCATCAGGGTGCCAAACAACCAGGTCATCCAGTCGGACCGCACAACCAGCGTGGGTCCGGCATACTACTACGTGACCCGTAGGGTTGTTGAAGGGAGGCGGTGCACCCTGGCTCCTCACAGCGAACAGTCTGTAAAAAGAAAAGTACATGAACCTCCCACTCTAAGCAAATAAAGCTGACAAGGCCGGGAAACTCAACTGCAACCGGAATACTCCGGCGGAGAAGAACTCCTAATCATAAACTGGGCCAATAAGCTCTAAATGCACAGAGTGGAAGGTAAAGGTTTTTCAGACCCGGAGTACTCCGGGGAATGAAGGAACAAAAGAAACCAGGAACCAACCATAAGGGCTGCCAGAAAATAACGGCGGAGCCCCGGTATAGGACCGGACTCACTTATATATATATATAAATTAAAAAAAAAATGTAGATAAACAAACTTATCTAAAAAAAACAAAAAAAAAAACAGTAATAAGTGATGGTAAGAACTCAAGAGGACCGGAAGGATCCGCTCCTCTCATGATGAAAAACCTTCCGCACCTTACTTCCCCGCCGGAGAAACAAGACAGGTAAAATGCTCATGTATGTTCATAACATAAGGCTGAAGCAATATGTTACCCTATCAGCGTAACCCGACGGGGAGACTGAGGTATGGGACAGTGATTCGAACACGCTCGAGTAAACAAACCACCAACCCCAATACAGCGATGCTTAGGGACGATATGGGAGGGAGCGAATCCTCTCAACCAATAGGAGGAGTCCCTGAACTCGGAGAAAACGCCATCTAGCGTCACCCGCACGAGTAGAGCAAGGCTGGGGAGAGGAGGAGGGGGGGAGGAGGGGAGAGAGGGCTACCAGGAAGGAACAGGAGACAGGGAGAAACTCACCCGCTCAACTGCATCCTTCCCTCCCAGACCATGAATCTTGGAAGGGTGGCCCATGCTGGAAGCAACACAACCCAAAGCCCGACTCTACCTAGGCGAAGCCTAATATGGACCTAACCTAGTATAGGCTAGGAAAAGGAAGGAGTGCAGAAGGGAGGAGGAAGCAACAGGGAGAGAAATTTTTGTGCTGAGAACCAACCAGGGATCGAGAATGGGGGCAAGAAGGCGACTAGCCTAGAGGAAACACAACCAAAGAACTCGATTCCCCCAAAATGGAGGAAGAGAACTAAGGGGCTCACTCTGCCCACCGAAAAACGACATCCCGGAGGAAACAGCAACAAAACTCCCTCAACCTGAACTCCTCACCCAGGGCAAGGGGATGGAAGCAAACAGCCTACTCCACAAAATAACCATCACTAAAACAATTAAAATCAAAATGTGCTCAACAGGTAGCGTAGCCTACCCCGGGGAAGCGGTTAGATCTGAGGCTGCCGCCAGCACCCAGAGGTAAACAAAAAACAAAACAATAAAAAAAATAAAACTACAAAAATAAAAGAGAGCACCATCTTCAAGCAAAAATAATAATAGCCTAGTGAGACCAAAAATAACAGGAACCCAACCTGGGGGGGGAACCTGGACGGGCATCACTCCTCACAAAGGCCTCTAGGCCAATGAAATGTAATCATAAACAAAAGGGGGAGCCACCGCAAGGAACCACCAGGAAGGGAACCAAAGGGGCAAAAATTTATCTATAACGACGAGGAGACAACTCCAACTGAAAAGAACAGAAGGAGTCGCCTCATGTCGACATGGCTGGCAGGGGACGCCTTGTGGCGTTTAATAAGATCTCAATATTTATGAAAATACGAGACCAAAACAGCCAAAATTCAGAACAAAACCCCACAAGAAGATGGTACTTAACTTGGAAATGGTAAAGGTGCTCGATGCCATCTCAGAAAGCAGAAAAAATCCAAAATAATGGAGACGAGCACACAAAAGAAACAGAGATTTCACGTGCTAGAAAATGGAAAGAGGTAGGTGGCGCTGGTGTCGCCGTCCTGGCGGGTGTTGGTGTGGGAGCTGTAACGGCTCACCACTATCTGTTCCGGGGTTTTGATAGGAGAGATCTTTCGAGTAGGTTTCCGTGGTAGTGGTATTTCACTCACCCTTCTTATATACCGACGTCTTCCTAGAAGACGCTCGACTGGGGGTAGTAACCCCAGCTTTCCTGAAAGCTCTTTTTCTCTGGTATATCTAGCAAGGTTATACCTAGAAATTCGTGCTGTAATGGAATTTCACCGCTACACGGGACTGGACTCAGAAAAAAATTTTTTGTTATATTGTACCAAAATTAAAACAATTTGTCAAATTGTCACAAAAAAAATTAAATTCTCTATTGAGTTCAAGTGCACAAGTAAAACCTTTTTCAATACAGAAAAGAAATTCTTATATGAAATCAAAATATCATCAAAATTCATCACAATAAGTACACAAAATTTATATATAACTTCTCAAATAATTATCACCAACCAAGTGAAGAAAAAAATAACTAATTCCCTATCTAAATTATTTACTAAATAATTAATTATCACAGAGAGAGTAAACCTGGTATTTATGCAAAAGGAATTTTATTCACTAGAGAGAGTTTTCTTAAATTTCAATCTTATTGAAAGATGCAAAAAAATATATATATTTTCACTTATTCACACATTAATAGAGAGAGTGGACAGTAAATTCCACTTTGGGGTGTTATGCTGATATCGTGATATCGCTAAATGTTGTGCCTTCGAGCGGTGATTTTTCGCTGTCCTCGGAAAAATTTCACTGCGTCGGCGATGTTTTTTGCTGTAGTTTTCCGCCTTCAGAATCTTGTTGCAAGTTCCCTGGCTGTTTTTCTTCAATCACTTTGATGAAATGTCACAAACACTGGGTTTATTATCGTTGTCAGCGTCTTGCTTAATTTGTTGACGGTAACAGTTCTAAATGTTTTTGCTTTGGGACGCACTAATACTGTTTTTATTCACACTCGACGTTCTCTTGTAAGCTGCTATTTCTTCACATAACTTTTGTTCGTTGCCAAAAATCTAAGTTCGTTTTGTTGAATTTCATTTCACTGTAACTTAAATAATTGCACTGATAATTTCATTAATGTTCTTTTGTTTTGTCTCGCCTTCTGGATCCAATTGCGCTGCCACCATTGTTATAAAGGATGATCTTCTTTCTCTCTGTTCTGTATGTTTTTATTCTCTCACTTCTTACCTTGGTTTCTTCTAAATGTGTCCCTTAGCATCGCTTCACTGATGATGTGCTATCTTCTTTATATTAATTATTATAAGTATTGATATCTCTCAGAAGGCATATAGAGACGAGATGATGTAATTTCTTCACTTTAATTAGTACTTAGTATTATAAGTTAATTAAAGTGAAGAAATTGATGATCTCTCAGATATGCCTTTCTGAGAGATATCAATACTTATAATAATTAATATAAAGAAGATAGCACATCATCAGTGAAGCGATGTACTGATCCTTATAGTATTATAAGGATCAGTACAAAATTAACAAGTTACAATGATAGAAAATGAAATTACTCTGGATCTATAACTTGGCTCAGTCTATCTGGGGAACACTGAAACGAGGGGAGACGTACTCTCCCTAGAAGGACACAGTTCTCATCTCTTCTCTCCTGGCGTTCTCCAGCCTGTTGAACCCCTAAAATTCTTGTTATCTGCAATCTCCACCTCCTTCTAGCCTTATTGGAAGGATTTATCAGCAAGGCCTCCCTTTCAAGTAGCTGATTGGAAGGACTGTAGTGGGTGTGATTCAAATCTCTCCTTAGAGGACTTGATTGGAGGTGATCTTAGGAGGGTGTGTGAAAGACCCCTCCCTAGTATGTTTGATTGGAGGTTGTAGAAGTACATCACTTTGTCCAGCCCCCAATTTCCTGGAATTTCCATGAAAATGCCTCCTGAGAAGGCGGGGTTATAGAACCAGCTGCTGTAAGCATTTAGGCCTTGCTGACTCATGATTTGGTTAACTTAATCACAAGGCCCTTATTTCTCACTTTTACGATTGTTTTTATGACTTCAACATGATATACTGCTTATGGTTCATGCAAAAATCCTGCCTCGATCAGCATATTGGAATCACAATAACAACAACAGCTTTTGGGCATTATCACTGTGTTTTTTGCCTCTCTCTCTCTCTCTCTCTCTCTCTCTCTCTCTCTCTCTCTCTCTCTCTCTCTCTCTCTCTCTCTCTCTCTCTCTCTCTCTCTCTCTTCTACACCACAACACTCAACGTGTATCCTAAGCTAAGCCTAAATTGGTCTGAAATATGTTTAGCCCCTTGTGTCTGGTCATGGTCCTGTGTAAGGCATGATAATAGCTTTTGGGGTGTGATCTGGACCTGCTCAGGTGAGAATCTACAGTAAGCCCCTCATATTTGCTTTCTCACAATTCACGGATTCAGCAGTTCGCGGGATTTTCTGTGGAACTTCTCTAAAAATTATTCACAGGAAAACTCACCCATTTGTTGGTTTTTCTGTGCAACGTATACAGTAATACTCTGAACTTGCGCGATTCGAGTTGCACGAATTCATACACACACGAAGTTTTCATTGGAACCTAACTAATGGTCATACATGAGTTTTTCACAGACACGCGAACATTTGCGAACACTGAGTAACCCTGCAAAAGTGTTTGTTTAATTTTTTATGTAATTTATAAGTTTTCAAGCTTTTGTGTGTAAATTAAATAACATTAAATATTATTAAAAGTAATAATCTCTCTCTCTCTCTCTCTCTCTCTCTCTCTCTCTCTCTCTGAGAGATGAATTTTTATGGTACATGTATACAGGTATGTTTGTTTGTATGGTAAATAAACTTTTTACCTAATAATAAGTACTAATTTTCAAATATTAACAAGATTAATCAGATTAAATAATAATAATAATAATAATAATAATAATAATAATAATAATAATAATTAATAAACTGTAATTACAAAATTCATATTATTTTGAACAAACAAATTCTTCCCTCGTCTTTTGTGAAGGTCGAAGGCAAAAGCTGTCAGACATGTTATTTAACATGACAAGAAGGGGAGTGTTGCTAATCAATGGTCAAATTTTTCTTGTAATTCTCTCTCTCTCTCTCTTGGCTCTCTCTCTCTCTCTCTCTCTCTCTCTCTCTCTCTCTCTCTCTCTCTCTCTCTCTCTCTCTGTCGTAATAATTCATAAAAAATTTCACTCTCTTAAGTAAGGATGTGAGAGGTTGCTAAAGAAAAGAGCAGGTAGACGAGTACTGCTAGTTTATTGAGGAAGCAGCCCGCTTATAAAGCAGCGTGCGGACGTCGGTACAAAGACATACAAGTGACCTGAGGTCAATCATTCATTATGCAAAAATAACATACAAGTGACCTGAGGTCAATCATTCATTATGCAAAAATAAGACAGGTACATACAGATAACGTGACAATAAAAATAGTAGATTAAATACAAAGGTACTCTGTAACATACACAATAGACAAGGACAAATATGATTGGTAATGAATGTACAATTACATAGAAAAAATAGGGCTGATTATCCTGACCTAAGGTCAGGCGAAAAGGCACTGTAGAAAACGGGAGGTTCTTCACAGAAAACCCACTTAGCGGAGACTTTACAGTACTCCCCCCCCCAAGACTTAGGTAACATCTGATCAAGGCAAGTATCTGCGGAGAGGGCCGTGGCTCCTTGACGTCAGGTGGGGGGTGCGTTCGACTCTGGTGTGTTGCATGTGGGAGTGGTTGGTAATTCCCCTGCCTGGGCCCAGGCCTTTCTGGGGGCGCCCGCACGACTTCCTTGTGAGCGGGGTGGGTGGATGGGCTGACGTTTCCTGCTGGGGCCCCTGAGGAGTGCCGCCAACGTCCTCCTCCAGGATTGCGGGCTTGAGGCGGTCTATCGATAACCAGTCGTCCTTCCCGTGGATGGCCACCTGGAAAGCATTTTTGTTTCTCTCCAGCACAAGGAAAGGCCCCCTGTCGGGCCTTGTTAAGGGCGGGCGGACGGCATCGTTCCTGACGAAGACGTGGGTGGTGAAGGACAGACTGGGGCCCATGAAGGGGGATGTCCTGTTGGTATATGTCTGCTGGCAGGGGGCGAACTTTCCGACCCTGTCGCGGAGCCTCTGTGCTGTTCAGTTGTCCTGGTCCTGCGTGATGAGTTCGCCCGGGACAATGAGGGACTCCCTGTAGACTTTTTCTGCTGCGAGACAGGTCGCCATTGGCTCTGGAGGCGGTCCTCCACCCGAGGAGGACCCAGGGCAGCTGATACTTCCAATTATCAGCAGTGAAACGAGCCATGAGGGACGCCTTCAGGGATCTGTGGAACCTTTCCACCAATCCGTTGGCTGCGGGGTTGTAGGCGGTGGTGCTGTGGTGAGTGGTCCCCAGCAGGCATGCCAGGGCGGTCCACAGCTCGGACAGGAAAGCTGGACCCCTGTCCGTAGTGATGTGGTCTGGGACACCAAACCGGCTGATCCAGCTGGAGAGGAGGGCCTCGGTGCATGCACTGGCATTGGCTTCTTCCATGGGAGTCGTCTCGGGCCACCTGGTGGAGCGGTCGACGACTGTCAGAAGGTATCTGGCTCCTCCTGATGGGGGAAGAGGACCCACAACGTCGACATGGATGTGCCCAAACCATCTTCCTTGATGAGGAAAGTCACCCACCCCTGACTCGGTGTGACGCCCTACTTTGCTGGTCTGGCACTGAATGCACTGTCTCCCCCTGGCCGTTGTGTCCTTCTGTATGCCGTGCCAGACGAACTTCTCTGCCAGTGGCTTGGCCGTCATCCTGCCGGAGGTGTGGGACAGTCCGTGGATGATGTCGAAGACCAGATGTTGGCAGGAGGCGGGCACCAGTGGGCGGGGGTGGCCAGTGCTTACGTTGCTTAGTGGTGTTGGCCCCCCAGGGGCGAGGGGCACGTCCTTTCACTTCAGCGACGTGATGGCAGTGCAGTAAGCTGGAATCTCTGGGTTGGTGGCTTGTTCCCGGGCAAGGTCCTCATAGTCGATCCCAAGCTGCACCGCGTTGAGTTCGATTCTTGAGAGGGCGTCCGCTACAGGGTTCTTCCTGCCGGGGAGGTATTTGATGGTGCAGGTGAACTCCGCGATGGCTGCGAGATGCTGCTGCTGCCTGGAGGACCATGCAACCCCCATCTTGGTGAAGGCGTGGACCAGCAGCTGGTGGTCCGTCCAAATTGTGAAGGGCGTACCCTCCAGGAGGAACTTGAAGTGGCGCACCGCCTGGTACACCGCGAAGAATTCCCTGTCGAAAGCGCTGTAGCGGGACTCAGTGGGGCTGGGCTTCCTGCTGAAGAAGGTGATGGGCTGAGGGACTCCGTTGACGACCTGCTCCAGGACAGCCCCACAGGCAACGTTGCTGACGTCCGCTGTTAGCTGGAGGGGGGCGTTGGGATCCTGGTGGGCCAAGGCTGTTGCCTGGCGAGGGCAGCCTTCGTCAGGGAGAAGGCCCACTGCTGGTTAGGGCCCCACACTAAGGACTTCGGATGGCCCTTCAGGATCTCCGTCAGGGGGGCCATGGTGTGCGCGACCCCAGGGATGAACCTCCTGTAGTAGTTGACCATCCTGAGAAATTCTTGTACACCCCTGACGGAGGTAGGGGTGGGGAACTGGACGATGGCCTCAACCTTCGATGAAAGTGGGCGGACGCCTTCTGGGGATATCTCGTGGCCCAGGAAGTCAACTCTTTCGTGCCGAAGGTGCACTTGTCAAACCTGACAACGAGGCCATTCTGCAGGTGCTGCAGGACCTTCCGGATGTGCCACAGGTGTTTTACTGTATGTGGGACCTGGAAAAAAAGGGATTTTGACAAAGGAAAAATCTATTTCTGAGGAAGGTCCCGTGTCACCCGGTGAAATTCCATTACAGCACGAATTTCTAGGTATAAAATGCTAGATATACCAGAGAAAAAGAGCTTTCAGGAAAGCTGGGGTTACTACCCCCAGTCGAGCGTCTTCTAGGAAGACGCGTCGGTATAAGGAAGGGTGAGTGAAATACCACTACCACGGAAACATACTCGAAAGATCTCTCCTATCAAAACCCCGAACAGAGCGGTGAGCCGTTACAGCCCCTACACTCAACACCCGCCAGGACGGCGACACCAGCGCCACCTACCTCATTCCATGCTAGCACTAACCCCAGACTTGGCATGTGCAGGAAAAAAGGGGTGGGGAGCCATAGGTGAGTCAGGGAGGGTCACGGGTGACACGGACCTTCCTCAGAAATAGATTTTTCCTTTGTCAAAATCCCTTTTCTGAGTCCAGTCCCGTGTCATCCGGTGAAAATAGTGACAGAGAATCATGCCAAGGCTGCAAACTACGAGGAAACTGGGTAATCTGAAGAAAAAAAAACATAAATCACGAAAGCAGTTTTAATGAGGGAATCTCTTACATGTGAGAAAAACACTAAACCTAAGGCACATCAAAGACTTAAGACTAGAAAGACAAGGGGAGGTCCCTGGCACGACGGGGAAGGGTTCCCCAAAACCACTTAACGTCATTAAAGTACAAAATTACACGAAATTGGATAGGTACAATGGTGTACACAATTTCAAATGGCATATACAATCTTAAAACTACACACGCAAACTTAAGCTAAACACATAAGAGATCAACCAAACAGTAAGCAAAACACACAGTGTATACACACACATCTGGGGTACATGGTGCAAAATAAAACTGCCCAGTACCCCACAAGAAAAAATACAATGGTAACATGTCAGATTACAGTTTCCAGTCAACAGAGACAAATTATATCAATATGAGGAGCAAGGCAGTGAGGCATAATCAACCAGGAGGACAAGCAGAGAAGTAAATGAGGCAGGCGGGCGGGGGGGAAAGGAGGATAAGGATATGATTGGTTAAGGTGGGGAGATGACACTTCCCACAGCTATGGTAGAAAATTTCAGGGCTTCGAGCGATTTTAAATAGTGGCGTTTAAACACTAGAGGTGATTTCCAACCCGTATATTTAGTCAACTCTGAGAAATCCATATTATGAAAGTAATTAATGGAAGTAGCAACTGCTCGAATATCATGAACCTTAGGAACTGAATCTGGGTTGGCTTGTTTAATAAAATACAGAATTTGTTGTCTTATACCATTCAGTGATAGAGTACCACCTTTCTCCCTGATAAAAAGAGGACCCGACTTACTCTGTGGAGTTCTTAAAAGGTAAGATTTAAGTGTATGAACTGGACATAAAGACTGGTCTTGTGGAAGGGGCACCACCTTCCAAGGAGACCACCTGTCTTGTGGGTCTTCGTTTTTGGCTAAGAATTTAGGATCAGGGGAAAGGAGGACCTCTCTGGAAGGGAGGAAGTTCACAAAATGATCACCCCTAGTGAGAGCTGACAGCTCTGAGATTCTAGCACCTGAGGCCAAGCTAATCAGAAATAAGGTTTTCCTTAACAGATCCTGATAAGAGCATTGAAAGTTACCTATCTCTGATGCTAACTTAAGGACGTCATTAAGAAACCACGTAACGGAATGTGGGCGTGATACTGGTCTCAGACGAGCGCATGCTCTGGGGATGGATGAAAATAGGAATCTGTAAGGTCGATTTTAAAGCCGTATAGAAATACTTTCTTCAGGGCTGACTTGACTGTGGTAATAGTGGCTGGAGCAAGGCCTTTTTCAAACAGTGATCTAAAGAAAGAGACTCCTAAATTAGTCGTCATAATTTTGGCTTCAGATGCTTTTAGGAAGGAGGCTAATTTTTGACTGCTGAATCATATTGTCTAAGAGTAGAATCTCTTTTATCTGACTCAAGAAATAGAGTGTTGACAGGGTCAATGTTTGCTCCTTTTGGGCTGCGAATTTTATAAAGTCCATAAAGCTAGGGCATTCTGAATTCTTGAGGAAGCTGACACAGTCTTGGTTTGTACTGTCTGGGTCAGTATGGGCTTGGGAATCCAAGACTCCAGCAGTCCCAGTTCCTGAAGAAGAGGGAACCAATTGCTCTTCGGCCAGTAGGGGCTACTAGGGCTAGTTGACCTTTGAATGTCCTGAGTTTGTGTAATACTTTCAACAGTAAATTTATTGGAGGGAATAGATAAATTTTCTCCCACTTGTTCCAATCTATTGTCATTGCATCCGTGGCGTATGCCTGAGGGTCCAGGTTGGGGGCCACATAACAGGGGAGCTTGAAGTTGCTTTCTGTCGCGAACAGATCCACTTGGAGACCAGGAACCTGGCGGCAAATCCATTTGAAAGATTCCGTGTCCAGGGACCACTCCGTCTCCAACGGAGTCGTTCTGGACAGGGAATCCGCCACCACGTTCCGCACCCCGCTAAGGGTGGGTGGCTGACAGGTGCCAGCCGTGCTTGTTCGCCAGGGAGAAGATAGCAACCATTACTTGGTTTACTCGACCTGATTTGGAGCCGCCCTGTTGATGCAATGAACTACCACTGCGCTGTCCAATACCAACCTGATATGAATCCGGTTGGGGCGGATTTTCTTTAAAGTCAGAAAGACCGCCATAGCTTCCAGGGTGTTTATATGGAACTGCTGAAACATTGTGGACCACGTTCCCTGTACTTTTGTTTTGGGAATATCCCCCAGCCGCTTAGGGAAGCGTCTGTGTGGACAACTAGTGCCGGAGGGGGAAACTGAAGCGGAACTGACTTGGAGAGGCCCTTGACTGAGGTCCAAGGCCGCAGTCTTGTTTTCAAGATTCGAGGGATGGAGGAGACCTTGTCTCTGAGCTTGACATTGGCTCGACTCCGCCACACTCTGTTTATGTCTTTGAGTTTCGCTTTTAAGAGCAGGTCTGTCACTGAGGCAAATTGAAGGGATCCAAGGACCCTTTCTTGTGATCGGCGGGATGCCGATTGATTTTTGAGAAATTTTCTGGTGAGAGATGCTATCTCCTTTCTCTTGGGAGGTGGGAGGGATAACGTGTGAGCAGACAAATCCCACTGGAGGCCCAGCCACTGAAACCGGGACTCCGGAGTCAGGCGGGACTTTTGTCTGTTCAGTTGAAAACCTAACGATTCTGGGAAGTTGATGACTATGGTCGTAGCCTTCTGACACTCCAGAACTGTTGGTGCCCAAATTATCCAATCGTCCAGGTACACTGCTAGGGATATCCTCGGGACCGGAGTTGTTGAACTACCGTGTCCGCCAGCTTGGTGAATACCCTGGGCGCAATGTTTAGACCGAAGGGCATGACCTTGAACGAGTAGGCTTGATTCCCGAGTCTGAAACCGAGGAACTGAGAGAAGTTCCGCGCAATCGGGACGTGATAGTAAGCGTCTGAAAGATCGATGGAGGTGGTGACGGCTCCACGCGGAAGTAGAGTCCGTACCTGAGCTATTGTAAGCATGCGAAATTTGTCGCATTTTATGTAGAGATTTAGACGCGACAGATCCAGGATCACTCTTTGCTGATCTGAGTCTTTTTTGGGAACTGTGAATAACCTGCCTTGAAATTTTAGGTGCCTTACTTTCTTTATTGCTCGTTTGTTGAGCAATTCTGCCACATAATCCCGTAGGATTGATGAGGGTGGCTGGTAAAACTTGTTCGGAGGAGGAGGTTCCTTGATCCAACTCCAACCCAGACCTTTGGACACTATACTGTGTGCCCAAGGGCTGAAGGTCCATTGGTCCCTGAACCAATAGAGGCGACCACCTACCTGTGTTTTCTCAGTGGGAGGGAGCGGGTTTGTTCCCTCTACCACGTCCAGGTTTTCCCCTTGGGGTGGTGTTCGCCTTCCCTCTGTGAGAGGCCCTGCCTCTTCCCCCCCTTGCAATTCTGTTAAGGCCGTGAAAGTAACCCCGGCCCTCGTAGGTGGGGTTGTAAGCTGGTGAAGTAACATACGAGGGCGCAGCAAGGGAATGAGCTGGTTGGACCAGCACATATTGTTGGGGGAGAGCTTTTGAAGTGGAGGGCTGTGCCGCTGCCGAGACTGGGACGGCTTGAACTACCGTCTGCTGGTGGGGCCTTTTATGTCTCCTAAAACGTTTGCCTCCTCTCGTCTGGGGACCGCCAGATTCAGGGGTCTTGCGTTTGTAGGTGGGGATGCCCCAGCAAGAGCGCAGACTCTGGTTGGCCCTTGTAGCCTCTGTCATAACGTTCAGTAACCTCTTCTTCTGGGAAGAGGTTAGGTCCCCAGATCGAGCTCTTTTTTACGAGCTTGTTAGGCTCGTGACGGATAGTAGCGCATCAGCGAAGATGAACTTCCTACATTCCAGTCTGGCCATGATGAATTCAAATAGGTCAGACTGAAAGCCAGCTAACAGGGACTTAGCTAAGACCTGGAAAAAGGGCCTCGTCTGCGCAGGAGACGGCAGTGGTTTCTGTGAGGCAGACGGAGTTCAGGGACCGGGCTAGCTTAGTCCGGGCATCAAACTCCGCCTTTAGCAAAGATTCCGGCAGCTTGGGGAGTTCCTCGCTAAACTGTGAGGAAGCACAGAGGGGGTCCAACTTCCCGACCGTGAAGGTGGACGGAGCATCCATCCAGAACTCATCACTTCCCGGGAACACCAGGAAGTGGGGTCTGTTTCCCTTAGCTGTGGTAACGGATTACCGTCAAAGCACGCTCGGGCCGTAGCCAGGCGACTTTGTTTAAACAGGAGTCGGGAAGTTGTCTCCCAGGGCAAACATAGTAAAGCTGCCCTTGAAAGGAGTCAACTTTGTGTTGTCTGCCTGCCACTCCGTCAGAGTGCGCAGGAGAGACGACTGAGCTTGGTCCCTGGGGATGATGACAGTCTCCCTGGGAACCTTATCTGAACGTATCCAAGCTTCCTCTGTCAGCCTTACGAAACCTGGATACGGGGGCAAAAGATCGGGGGGAAGAACTCCAACTCCTCCAACCGTCTCGTGCCAAGACCTTCAATGGTCAGTTTGCCATCATGTTGGATGGCCCGGAGGGCTAAACGCCAAGGGTTGCCAGGATCGAAAAGGCGGGAGTTCCGCAGTATCAGGAATGACATACTGGGGTTCAGCTGGGGGTGGGTTCTTTATTCCCGCCAGCATGTTGTCATAAGCCTTCTCAGAGATCTTATTGTCATATGTGGCAAACTTTTCGACATTTGGTTAAACTTGTCATTGAAGTCCTCGGAGAACCTTTGGAACATTTCTTTCAAAAGGTCTCACATCAAAGGCAGGTTGGCAAGGAGGGCTTGATCTTGATGCCCTCTTACTCGCGCCTTTGCCGGAGGAACTAGACTTGCTCCCGGAGGCTACAGGTGCTGAGACCTTAGCCTTCGACGGGGAAAGGCGATGCTTTCTTGGAGGACGAGGACTTATAGCCCTTCGCCTTCCATGAAGTCTTCAACTTCAACTTGGGGATAGCTGATGGAGCCCTATCACCCAAGGAGGAAGACTTCCCAAAACCTGAAAAAGAAGACAATGAAGAAGCTGGGGAATCAAAAAGGGCCCGCCCCAACATACCTCACCTACCTCGCCTACTTACCCCCTGGTCCTGTTCAATAGCCATTGGTTCCAGGTCTAAATTCAAGGCGGCGAACATCCTCTGAAACTTCTGAATAAAGAATATCCACTTGGGGTGGCTGGGTCGCATCCCGGATCTGCTGGATGATGGGGTGGCAAGATCTTCTGGCACTGCGGCCGCCACTGCGTGCGCCGAGGTAGAGCAGGTCCCTCAACCTTGCGTCGAGGACGTAGGGCTTCCCCGACGGAACATTCCTTCCAAACCCAGCCACCCAGGCCCGGAGAGATTCCAGGGCCGACTTCTTGAGAGACCTCGTCCGCCTGAAAGAAAGCCAAGAATTAGCTAAGGGTGAAAAAAACAGTCCGGAAACCACATAAACAAAATTCAAAATGAGGAGCATAAAGCGGAGGAAGATTGTCACTTACCGACTCATCCTGGATGGTTGCGCACAAGGCGAAACAAACCTCACAACCATCGGGGTGCCAGACTACCAGGTCGTCAAGTTGGACCGCGCAACCAGCGTGAGTCCGGCACACTACGTGACCGTAAGGTTGTTGCAGTGACGCAGTACACCCCGGCTCCTCACAGCGAACAGTCTGTAAGTGGAAAACGAACATGAACCTACCACTCTAAGCGATCTAAGGCTGGCAAGGCCGGGAATTTCAACTGCAGCCGGAATACTCCGGTGAAGAAGAAATACCTTTTAATAAACTAGGCCAATAAGCTCTAAAATACACCGAGTGGCAGGCAAGACTACCAGACCCCGGAATACTCCGGGGAATGGAAGGAGTGAGACAACAGGAACTACGCCATAAGGATTGCCTGTAATTTTAACGGCGGAACCCCCGGGCGTAGAACCGGACTCATGTATAAAACTAAGGAGAGTACTCCGAAGATAACAAAAATATATATATTTAAATACGTATATCATAATAACATAAACTAATGATGGTAAACAGAAATACTCCGGAGACCGGAGGGATCCGCTCCCCTTATATAAATAAATAAATCCTTCTTCACTACTACCCCGCCAGAGAAACAAGGTGGGCCAGATGCTCGTATCTTTAACGTAAACCGGAGCAAAAATAATAACCCAGCCGAGTAGCCCGACGGGGCGGGAGGAAAGCGGGATAAAGTGTTCGAACACGTTCGAGCTACGAGTGAACGAATCACTAACCCAACACAGCGATGCGAGGGACTGGATGGGAGGAGCCAATCCCTCTACCAAATAGAGAAGTCCCTGAACTCGGAGAAAATGCCATCTAGCGTCACCCGCACGAGTAGAGCAAAGCTGGAGGGGGGAGTGGGTGGAGTAGGGGAGAATGGTAGGCTACGAAACAGGAGACGGGGGAAAACTATAACCCGCTCAACTGCACTACACCACTCCAAGAATGAACTGGGAACTGTGATAGGAGGGTGGCCTACTACTAGGAAAGGGGAGCGACCAAGCCTCGATGCCCGACTCCTGCCTAGGCACAGCCTAATAGGGACCTAACCTAGCATAGGTTAGAAAAAGGGCAGGAGTACGGAGGGGAGGAGGAACCAACAAGGAGAGAAATTTTGTGCCGAGAACCAACCGGGAACGAGGAGAGGGGGCAAGAAGGCGAATAGCCTAGAGGAGACACATCCAAAGAACTCTATTCCCCCCTAAGGGAAGGAAGAGAACTAAGGGGCTCACTCTGCCCACCAAAAAACGACCCCGGAGGAAACAGCAACAAAATTCTCTCAACCTGATGGACTTCCACGCCGAGGGCAAGGGGATGGAAGCAATAACCTACTCCACTCAAAAACCATCACACCAAAATATGAAATAAAAATGTGCTCAATAGGGTGCGTAGCCTACCCCGAGGCAACGGTTAGATCTAAGGCTGCCGCCACCACGAGGAGGTAAGATAAAAATAAAAAACCGAGAGCACTATCTTCAAGAAAAAAATAATAGCCTAATACAGACTAAAATAAAAATGAACCCAACCTGGAGGGGGAACCTGGACGGGGCATCACCTCAAAAAGGCCTGTAGGCCAATATGTTTAAAGTGCTAAATTATCAAAAGGGGTTGCCACATGAGGAAACCCGCCAGGAGGAGAACCAGGGGCAAAAAATATATATAACTATAACGACAACGAGACAACTCCAACAGCAGGAAACTGATGGGGTCGCCTCGTGGTCGACATGGCTGGCGGGGGACACCATGGCATCATACGAAGATCTCAAAATATATATATAAAATGAGACCAAAACAGCCAAATAACAAACAAAAACCCCTATAACATAGTACTTAACTTGGAGATAGTAAAGCTGCTCGATGACATGATGAAAATTGGGAAAATTCCACAAAAAAGGCACGAAGCACACAAAAACGAAAAGATAATTATCACGTGCTAGAAAATGGAATGAGGTAGGTGGCGCTGGTGTCGCCGTCCTGGCGGGTGTTGAGTGTAGGGGCTGTAACGGCTCACCGCTCTGTTCCGGGGTTTTGATAAGGAGAGATCTTTCGAGTATGTTTCCGTGGTAGTGGTATTTCACTCACCCTTCCTTATACCGACGTCTTCCTAGAAGACGCTCGACTGGGTGTAGTAACCCCAGCTTTCCAGACAGCTCTTTTTCTCTGGTATATCTAGCATTTTATACCTAGAAATTCGTGCTGTAATGGAATTTCACCGGCTGACACGGGACTGGACTCAGAAATTAGGATGTCGTCAACGTAGCAGATGCAGAAGTTCAAGTCCCTCAGGATGCTGTCCATCAGTCTCTGGAAAGTTGCCCCTGTGTTCCTCAGTCCGAAGGTGGGGAAGGCGAAGACGTAGGACCCGAAGGGTGTGATGATGGCGGTTTTGGGAATGTCTTCTGGAGCTGCTGGTAACTGAAAATAGGACTTTAACAGATCTAATTTTGAAAATATTTTGGCCCCATGGAAAGAGGCCGTGAGGTACTTGCATATTCGGGAGGGGGTAGTGATCTGGTTCCGTAACGAGGTTGAGACGCCTGTAGTCGCCGCAGGGTCTCCAGGAGCCATCCAGTTTCTGCACCATGTGAAGGGGAGAGGCCCGTGGGCTGGGGGCCTTTCTGCATATGTCCATACACTCCATTTCGGCGAAAGCATTCTTGGCCTCCTGAAGGTGCTGAGGGGGAAACCTCTGGAACTTTGAGTGCGTTGGGGTGCCCCTCATCTTGACGAGGTGGTAAATTCCATGCTGGGTGGGGGCTTCAGGCACCTGACGAAGTTCGGGCTTGAACACCTCAGGATATTCCTTCAGGAGGGAGGCGTACTGGTGGGGAGCGACGGAACATTATGTGGGTGGGGTGGGGCCTGGTGCCAGGGGCAGGGACTGGCAGGACTTGGTGTCCAGCAGGCGTTTGCGGCCAATGTCAACTGCTAGTCAGACGTGGGCCAGGAAGTCCGCACCCTGAAGTGGGGTCCTCACGTCTGCGATGATGAAGTTCCACTTGTATTTCCGGCCCAGGAAGATTGCAGAACACATAGTCCTCTTCTTCCCTTCTAGGAAAGTGCACATGACTATGTCTCTTTCCACCCTCTTTCCCATATGGGAGGAGGGAAGTAAGGAAGAGAGAAAAGGAGTATGGACTAGAAGTTCTCCTACTGCTGATGCCTGGACGAATGATACGTATTGAGTCTCTGGAACTGGCAGTGACATTGCCGAGACCTGGGAATGGATTCCTTCAGGAGAAGTATCCATTTCCCTTAGGCCTCGGCAATTCTTTCCATCGAACTTCCATCCTGCCTCCTCTCCCGTGCTCCCGATTCAGGAAATGCCAGCCTGGCTAGAGCTAATTGTCTCGGTACCCTGTCATCTTGCAGAAGCTTCCCCATGGTGGAGAATGGAAGTCTGCTTCCATTCCTCCGTCCTTCTTTCCTCTTCGAAGTAGTATGAGGAAGGAGTTAGGCTAATGCTTGATTGAAGGAACCTTCGAATATGCTTGCATATTCCTCTCACATCTTGTGTCTACTTACGGATTCACCGATTGAGGAATAGGCGCACACCGGTAAGACCTTGTCTTGAAGGTGTGTGACCGAGACAATTAGTACCTCCTCATCACCGTCCTGGGCTCAGGGCAGCCTTTGGCCATCCGAGAATTCAGGATGAGTTTTATTGACTCACTGGTTTTGTTGAACAACAAAACCACAGTAGTGGCATTTGTCGACAAACAAGAGGTAATCGTTTTTTCCTCCTGTTTCATCTCGACATTTGCAGGTACTCGAGTGTTGTTCTATTGCACACTCGACAGCTTAATTAACCAGATGCATTCCTGGTGGGGATGTATTGGTAGGGAAGCCTGGCCTTGGGTTTGAGTGATCGGGATGGAACGTGCTGCTCACTCTTTTCTTCACGAAGATTCATGCAGAGACTGCACGACAGAAATCCCTACCGTCCTTCTGTTGCCTCCCTGCACAACAAGTCGGTAGTTTTTCTCGCTCCTTCAAACCAGACCAGGGCCCGCTTCGGTGAGGCATGCTGTCTTTTTGGGGAAAACTCGATATCTATGTTTTTTTTTTCCCTCCGTATATCTCCATTTTGCTAGGGGTTCACAAACATTGCTCACCCCGAGTTACAGACAAATACTTGAAGACTTCGCCTTCATCTGAGCTGATAGCCGAGGCATCGAGAAGAGTTCCGCTTGACGCAACCTTCTGTAGCAGCTACACAAGAATTGGTTCTTGAAGCAGTACATCCCTTGTGTGTTCTGGACTGGGAGACCTTCCAGCTTTCCTTGCAAGCATAGGCTTTCTCGCCAAGCAGCAACGGATATAGCTGGATATCCCTTGAAGTCCTCTGCAACACTGGAATCCATTTTCGCTGATGGTGTCGTTGACGGAACTTCTTCTCGGGTCAGAGTCGCTCTTCAAGTCTGGACTTCTTCGTCTTCTCCGCCAAGGGTTGCTTCTCTCCCTTTCATTTGTGAAGAACGTAGGCCCTTGCGACCTAGTCTTCTATCTGAAGTAGCCTTCTTCTCCTCAGTCGAGAGTTAGCTACAGACGAGAAGCTTCTTCAGTCGTGCTGTCCCAGGGAACTGTTCCCTGTGTGGGACGTGACTCTCGTTTAGGGTTCCTGTCCGTGCTCTGCACGGGCCTTACGAGAGTCGTCGGATAGAGATATGCCCTCTTAGGACCATCTCTCAGCATACTCCGGCCTTGGCGTAGAAGATGAAAGAACAGTGATGGGGATCATACCTCGACTCCTTCCCGGATGTCGTAGGTGGACTCCGAATCCATTGGCATATACTGTCGGGTTCGAGTCTTTCATGTTCCCCTCCTCCTTGGACTTTGTGTCGATGATCCAGATCTTTGTTACTTTGACCTATTAGGCAGCTGTGGTACTTTCCGAAAGGCTCGACATTCCTAACCTGGGTGTCGTCAATGTTTTCGCTATACTGTCTCTCCCAAGGAAGAAGTGTCAAAGGACACACCTTCCTCCTGACTTTGTGAAGCGATCAAAGGAGGTACTCAGCAACTGACGACGACGATACCGGTACCTTCCACCCGCGAGCTCACGAAGTTGATGGCTCTGTCGGTCTGGAAGCAAGACGCGGTCTCTTAGACCACACTCTTGTCTTCTTCCTTCAGTCTTGCCCACAGGCCCTTGGAACCTTTTTTCCTTGGCCCTGTGGTGGCTGCTCAACAAGTTGTGTTGTCTTACCCGGCTCCTTGAAGAGGACAAGTAGCATCACACCTAAGGTGTTGGTTCTGGAGGTGAGAAGGATTCCGAGAGTGATCTGGCCTCTCTTCCTCCTCCTTCCCCGTCCTCCAACTTCTCCTCCTTAGGGATGAGAATAGGACTCGAACCAATAGCTGCTGGAACTGGCGCTGATGCGGTAAGACTATACATCGAGCACCCGTCCTATTTTTCTTATAGAATCATAGAGGCAGTTCCGCTCCTTCCTCTAGTAAGGGGAGGAGGAGAGACTGGGAATAAGGGAACCCTATC
Source organism: Macrobrachium rosenbergii (assembly GCF_040412425.1). NCBI lineage: Eukaryota > Metazoa > Arthropoda > Malacostraca > Decapoda > Palaemonidae > Macrobrachium > Macrobrachium rosenbergii. The sequence goes on along the minus strand of NC_089742.1, from coordinate 90,866,385 downwards.
TCGGCTTTTCCTTACTGCCTCTGACTCTAGATCCTTACCTGTTTCGATAGTTACGTTTACTCATGCTGTCCAGTATCTGACATTTGATCTTGCAGTTCCTACAATCAATTTAGAGGCAAATTCCTCCTTGCTCTTTCGACCAGGAGTGGTAGCCGGTCAGGTGGTTAGTACTCCATTCCTCCTCCAACCAGTGAGTCTTCCTATCAGGAACCATTCCAAATCATTTTGAATTCAGATTTTCTCTGTCGACTTACTGTCAACACCTGTTGTCAGTTCCTCCAGAATTTCAAATTTTGGATTTCAGGTGGTTATTTGTTGTCACTTAAGTATTTTGGTTGTTTTTTCTATTCGACTGGATCTGTGACTTGGCATACGCTCTTTGTGGACCGTTTTTGATTTTTTTGCTTTTCTGACTTTTTATAATTAAGATGTCTTCCTCTAGCTATCGTGTCTGTAGCTTGGGTGAATGTAAGGTGAGGCTATCGAAGACTTTGATAGTTCCCTCACACTTTATGTATGAAATGTAGAGGTGTTCAATGTTCTGTGGATAATTGTTGTAATGAATGTGAGGGATTGTCTGAGGGAGAATGGAAGAAATATGAATCCTATATGCTTAAATTGGAGCGTGATAGGCTGAGGAAATCTTCCTCCAGGAGTGTTTCTGTAGATGGACAGTCAGGGTTTTCTCCTTAGTAACCCTGTAGTAAATTTAGTACTAACCCTGTAGTTTGTTGCCCTGCAGGTTGTTGCAGAAAGTAATGCTCTGACTCTCGTTCTGGAGTCAATTCGCGCTCTTGAAAATAAAGTGAATGCAATTCAAACGCAAAGTGTTAGTGCTAATGCCCTAGTGTTGTGGAGGGGGCGTCAGATCGACCCTATAATGCCTCTAGGCCTGGACCTCTGCCGAACTCCCAGGACCAGGGAGAGGGCATGTCGAAAGCCGCATGAGGGTTACGGGGGGGACTCCCCTCCGATCTGGCGTCCCTTCGCAGGTCCTGATGACTCCACCCAGGCTGCCAGGGATCGTGCTCAGGCACGCATCCTGAAGGAATGCTTCTCGTCCTCCGACACGTCCTCCCGCGTCGGGGTTGGAGCTCTCGGTTGGACTCTCGACCCCTCAAGAGAAGCCTGAGAGGAGAGGACGCTTCACGTCCTCTTCCTCTAGACGCTTGTACTCTTCCCCTGAAAGTTTCGTGGATATTCCTCTGCAGAAGGAATAGTGTTTTTTCTAATGATCACGTTGACCCTGTCGCTAAGGCAAGGGCTAGAGCTTCTTCCCCTTGGGAAGGAAGAAGCCTTCTCACCCCTTTCCTTCTTCAAAGGTTCAGCCCTTCTCCCGAGAGAGCTGGCTTCTCCAACTTGCCAGATTTTGTTGGGTTTGCAACAGCAGCTGGATTCTCTTATGGAACCTTTCAAGAGGCCAGAATCTGCCTGTTAAGAGGTACAGACTTTGCATCTGCCTGTGAAGAAGTCAGAGCCTTCCCACTCTCCCGCTAGAGAGAGTGTTTAGTGGCTTCCTGCTCTTCCCGAAGCTGAGGTGTTGGCCTTTTCTCTTGTCGCCTAGGGAAGGTTTTAAAGAAATTCCTTCTCTCTTTAAAGATTTTGACGCCTCTCCCGAGCTTTCGCCAGGTTCGCCATTTCGCGCCGCGCGCACGCTCACGCTCTCTTCTCAGTACTTCCCCGGAGTGTCTCGCGCCACGCCAGGACGCTTCGCGCTCTCCATCGTGAAGCTCCTTCCGTTGCCTGTTCCAGTTGTTCATCATGTCGCTTCCAACTACCCGCTTCAACATCTGATGTCCTTCTCCAGTACTTGCTTCTCTCTTCTCATCCTAAAATTGGATGATGCAGAGAAGATTACGGCTCTGCAGGATTTTCTTGATGATCAACTTCCCACATTCTTCTGTTCAGGCTTTTCAGGGATGACCACTTCTTCCAAGCACGTTAGTTCCCGCTGGCGTGATCGGCGATTCGGAACTCCTTCCTCCTTGCTCTAGACCCTCCAGCTGAGGAAGAACATCCTCTTCCGTCAGAACCTTTGTATGAAGAGAAACTTGTTTCCTTCTTCTTCTTCTGATTATCAGACTCTGACTTGTCTGTTTAAGGATCTATTTCCTGAGACTTTTCAACCTTCAGCTCCTCTCTCCCCCTTCGCAGTTGTCTTTGTCTCAGGCGAGGAAATCTCTTTGCTTTCTTAAAAATGAAATAAAATTTCTCTACTAAGATATTTTATAGGCATCATTCAAGACTGACTATCTTCTCAGAAAGTTTTATTTAAGACTTCTTTTGCTTTGCCTCCTTCTTAGAAGTTATAAACAAAATTTGGTACGACACAGGGGAAGATCATAGGTTTGAAGTTACATTTTTCTACTAAAGGGGACTTTGCTAGTCTTGTGGACGCCTCTAGGAATCCCACTTGTCCTCTTCTAAGGTTTCCTGGACTCTCTGAAATAGACCACCACCTCAACCTTTTGGACATAGTAGTCTTTAACTTTTTGGATTGGTGTCTGGGGGCAGTCAGTGGCAGGCAGTCAGTAGCAGCTCAGAGCTCTGATTAGTCTGGGGAGCTGTCCAGCGTGGCCAACCATGGACAAGGCCGTGAGATGGCTCTGAAGATTTAGCTTCATTTAGCGTCAGCTTTTAAAGAAGAGAGCTATTTTCTGGCTTTTCATTATGTCATAAAAACATCAAACTGTGTAACGGCTAGCAAATAAATTCCCAGACCTTGGTTAAAATATCGTTTTTCTCAAAAAGGCCAAAAGACCTCCATTCAAACTGCATCTCCCCTCATAACGCTTTGCACCGATCTCAGATACAAAAAGTAAACGAAAGCTAAATGTTTGCCCTAACAAAGGAGGATCTTCCACAGGGAAGCAACATTTCTAAACCCGCACCACGAGGCAGAGGTTTTTTTCCCTAAGGAATGTCACTTCCAAGAGAGGCGGCAAGTGACTCCCTTCATCTCCAGATGCCAGTGCAGCCAGGCTTCATTTTTTGCTCAAGCCTGGAAAGAGAGAGGGGCAGACTCTTGGTCCCTCCTAGTGTTAGAGAGAGGCTACTTGATTCCTTTCCTGACTCTTCCTTTTGTCTTTTGTTCTCCCAACTACCTTCCTGTCAAACAGAAAATTGTTTGACCTTCTCGAACAAATGTTCGAGAAGAGAGCAGTGGAACAGATCTTGGACACAAAATTCCCGGGATTTTACAACAGACTGTTTCTGGTCCCGAAACTTTCCAGAAGGCTGGAGACCTGTCTTGGACGTCAGCAGGTCTGAACAACTTTGTCCAGAAGGAAAAGTTCAAGATGGAAACCTCTCAGTCAATTTTAGGAGCCCTTCATCCCGGGATTGGATGGTGTCTTTAGACCTTCAAGATACTTATCTTCACGCCCCGATTCATCCACGTTCGATGAAGTATCTCAGGTTGTCTTGGGGGCAAGACTTACCAAGTTCAGGGCTCTCTGCTTTGGACTCTGCACAGCCCCATAGGGTGTTTAAAACTCTTCTCCGATCAGAAAGTTAAGCAACGTTGGGTCTGGTCAGTATTGGATGGTTGACACCTCTGCTGTTGGCGTCAGCTCAGGATCTCGTCTCTACCTGAAAAACGATTGGTTGATCTGTCGCACGTCAGGATCTCACTTACTTGGACGACTGGTTGATTCGAGGTGTCTGGAAGGTATCTGGACCTTCAGTTTACTCTGGATCTTGTGAAGTCCCTGGGACTTCTGGTCAACGTGGAGAAAATCGCAGCTGATCCCCTCACTGTCCATTGTGTATCTGGGGATTCAGATGAATTCAGCGGCTTTTATAGCGTCTCCGTCGCAAGAACGGCAAGTTCTATTGTTACGAAAAAGTCGCGGTCTTCTTGGAAAAGGAAACATGCTAGGTGAAGGAATGGATGAGTCTGCTGGGGACCATTTCCTCGCTGGAGAAGTTTGTTTTCTGGGAAGTCTGCATCTCAGGCCTCTTCAGTTCTTTTTGTTGGAGAACTGGAAGAACAAGGAAGACTTGGAAGAAGAATTGAGAATTCTTCCTTCCATAAAAGACTCCCTGTGGTGGTGGCTCGATCCAACGTGAATTGGGAGAAAGGATCTCCCTCAAGCTTCTGAACCCCAACCTAGTGTTGTTTTCCGACGGGTCATTCAACAGGTTGGGGAGCAACACTGGGGAGAGAAGTGTTAGGAACCTGGAGAGAGGCAACAGGTGTCCTGGCACATCAACATCAAAGATTTGGCAGCAATCTTTAGCCTCCAAGTCTTCGAGTCCAAGTTTGCCAATCACGTTGTTCAAGTGAACTAGCAAACTCGGACAACTACTTGTTCCCTGTTCAGCCTTGCAAGAGAGATTATTCTTTGAGCTCATGCTCGCAACATTTCAATTCTCACAAGATTTTGTTGCAGGGGTCGAAAATGTTCGAGCAGACCTGCTCAATGTTGGCGCCATCAACTTCTTCCGAAGGAATGGACCCTTCATCAGGAGGTTTGCCAAGATTTTTGGAAATTTTGGGGTCGCCATCTTGTGGATCTTTTCACGACCTCAAGAACAGCGAGGCTTCCCATCTACTGCTCCCCTGTTCTAGACCCTGGGGCAGTGGCGATAGATGCTCTTCCTGGGATTGGACGGGAATAGATGTTTATGCCTTTTTCCCCGTTCAAATTCTGGGAGAAGTCATTCGCAAGTTCTCGGCCTCACAAGGAACAAGGATGACGCTCATCCCCATGTTTTGGCCTTCGAACCACTGGTTCTCGGAGTTTCTCTTCTGGTTGGTGGACGTTCCCAGGTCCCTTCCTATGAGAGCAGACCTGCTCAAACAAACCCCACTTCACGAGATATCATTGAATCTCCCCGCTCTGAACCTGACTGCATTCAGACTATCGAGAAATTGGTCAGAGCGAAGGGGTTTTTCTGGCCAGGTGGCACGGGCCATCGCTAGAGCCAGAAGAGCTTCTTCATCAAAGTGTATCTAGCGAAGTGAGCAACCTTCAGAGGTTGGTGCAGAAAGAAGGGTTTTCCTCTTCCTCTATCACTGTGAGCCAAATTGCTGATTTTCTCCTTTTTGAGAGAAAACTCAATTAGCAGTCCCAACTATCAAAGTGTTATCGGAGCATGCTTTCCTTGTTTTCAGACACAGAGGATTAGATTTGTCTGACAATAAGGACCTCCACGATCTCTTGAGATCTTTTGAAGACGTCCAAGGTTCCTCAGCTATTCCCCTACTTGGAACTTGGATGTTGTCCTCAAGTTTTTGATGTTTAGTCCTTTTGAGCCTCTCCATTCTGCATCTCTTAAGGATGTTACTAGAAAGACGGTCTTCCTCATTGCTCTGGCGACGCGAAGAGAGTGAGCGAAGTTCAGGCTTTCAGTCATCATGTGGGCTTCAAGGAACACAATGCTGTCTGCTCTTTGCCCTAAGTTCTTGGCTAAGAATGATAGGTCTTCTAACCCTTGGCCTAGATCACTTTGAAATTAAAGGTTTGAGCAGACCTTATTGGACAGAACCTGAGGGAGTTCTATGTCCAGTTAGAGCTCTCAAGTACTACCTTAAAAGAACACAGGACACTCGTGGTCCATTGGATGTTTTATGGTGTTCTGTGAAACAACCAGTTAATCCCATGTCGAAGAATGCACTGGCATTCTTCATTAGGAATGTCATTAAGGAGGCACATTCTTGTTGTGACGACTCCAACTTTAAGTTGTTGAGAGTTAATGCCCATGAAGTGAGGGCAGTTGCTACCTCCATGGCTTTCAAGAAAAATATGGTACTCAGTGACATTATTAGTGCCACATTTTGGAGAAGTGAATCGGTGTTTGCCTCACACTCTTGGCAAGATGTTTAGGTAGCATACGAAAATTGCTTTTCTCTGGGACCATACATTGCTGCTTCAGCAACCTTGGGGACAGGGGGCTCTGCTCTGATCCTAATCCTGTTTTAATTTTGTTTTTTGTGTTTTTTGGGTCGACTACTTGATGGAGTCAGTCTTCCCAATCCTTTGCAAACTAACGCTTTAGGTGTTGGTTAGGTGGTTAGTAATGCTCTTTTGTCCTCTTTGTATGGGCTATGATCTAGTCACATTGTGGTCACGCCCCGTTGACAGATCATCTAGCAGTCGCCAGCTTTATAGGTCACTACCTTGCTGGGGTCTCTAGTAAAGCAGAAGCAGACTAGAGTGACAGTAACCACTCAGTCAGCTATGCTATCAGATAAGGAACCAAAATAATTTTACCAAAATTGGTTTTTTCATTATTCTTGGCTGTCTCTACCCCCTCCAAAGGTGGTATTCAGCTATATATATATCTGGCAGGTAAGTCTCATGAACAAAATGATATTTTAATGATAAAATAAAGTTTGTTCATACTTACCTGGATATATATACAGGCGGTATATATTCATATTGCCCTCCCCTCCTCCCCTCAGGAGACAGTGGCGTTAGAAAATCTGAATAGAAAAAAAACCTGGGAATGGTTATTCTGATACCTTCCATATTTCTCCCAGCGTCGGAACCCGGAACATGCTAATGGGAAAAATTTCTGATGAATATATTTGATCATTCGAACGCCGATATCACCTGAAACCGGGACTGCCTATTCATATTGCCCTCCCCTCCTCCCCTCAGGAGACAGTGGCGTTAGAAAATTTGAAATTCTGTTCGGACCTTTTAGCAAGAATACAGCTATATATATATCTGCGGACCTTGGAGAATACAGCTATTATTAAGGTAAGTATGAACAAACTTTATTTTATTATAAAAATATCATTTTTCCTTGCTTTCAAAACCTGAGGTCCTTTACAGTACATATTATGCCCACCTTGATGCCACCCTTCAATCTGAACCTGGACTAAAGGCAAATGGAATGTTTAATCGCATCAGGCAGGTATTCCTGCATACCTGATGACTAATCTTACTGCCTTTAACCACCTTGCTCAAGAGTTTAACGACTGTTTCAGCCTTCACCTGAAAGTTTCCAATGTAAAGGACCTTTTGGTTTGTATAGTTAGGAAAATACAATTTACTTTCAAAATTTGTGATTTTTAAAAACGAGGTTGAGAGACTTGCTAAAAATAGATCGGTGGAATGGTGGAGAGAGTCACACACTCCTGCAAAAGGTTCTTAAGTCAACCATTTATTTTTTTAAGGGTAAAGTATTAAGCTAAGTTTTAAATTTTGGAATACAGTAACTTTAATTTTATTTAAAATTTGGTTTAATACTGAATTTTTTGGATTCTTTTGAAATCTAACTGTGCAAGAATAACTCTTTATTCTCTCTCTCTCTAATGGGACCTGATTTTGTTAGCGAAGGCTCAAACTCTCTCTCTCTCTATTTCTCCATAAATTATCCATAAAACTCAAAATAATATACTTGATTATTTCAAGTAAGGACAATATCTCTCTCTCTCTTTCTCTATTCTCTCTCTCTCTCTGGGTCTTAAATTAGGGTAATTCTCTGCTCTGCTCATTTCTTTCATGCAGTTATTCTCTTTCCATAATAATTGATAGTAATTTCAAAAAATTAAGTAAGGACAACCCTTATCATCTAAGACTCTCTCTCTCTCTCTCTCTCAGTGCTGGATAGGGTAATAAGGTTTCTTAAAAATCATAGTTAGTTAGCAACCATTTTAACTGTATGATCAGTTTGACAACTTATTGCATTCTCAAAAGCTATGTCTTTATTTGTACAGTAGATAGTTGAAATTGATTTAATTTTACCTGTATGGACCAATTAAAGTAACCCTCCCCTTCTTGCAAATAGATGGTTCTAAAACATAGAGACATAATAAACTAAGAGTTGTATTAGTCAAAATATAAAACACTGTTCATGAAAAAGCATTTCAGAACAAAGAGAAAGATGAAAAGAATAAAGAAGTTATTAAAAAGAGGTTGAGAAGATCTTCTAAAAATAGATCGGTTGGAAGGGGAGAGAGAGAGAGAGAGAGAGAGAGAGATTAAAAATTCTCTTCCAACTCTCAATTTTTATGTCAACCATTTACTTCTCTTTTTTTAAGGGTAATGTATTAATCTAACTTTTAAATGAAATTACAGTAACTTAAATTTCATTTAAAAGTTAACTTAATAATTTGGGAGCATGATTAGGGTCATATTTAGTGTTTAAACTTTAAAAATAAGCATTTATTAGCATTTTTAGAGACCATGCCAAACTTGCACGAAAATTCACCCTGCGCGACGGGTTCTGGAACCTAACCTTGCATAAGTTCGGATTATGACTGTATATGAAAATATTTGTGAATTTCTTCATTTTTTCGCAGAGCAAAATTATGTATTTAAATATTATTTACTGTATAATAACATTAAATAATAATGTACAGTAATAGTAATACTACAGTACATAATAGTAATAAGATTATTAACTTATAATAGTACTGTATAATAATATTAAATGATAAGATTAATTAATAATAATACGTAATACTGTACTATACACTGGGTACTACCTGTAATAATAATGCATAACAATAAGATTAAATCATATGGATACTGTACTTACCGATGATGAATGTTGATTACAGGCAGTCCCCGGTTATCAGTGGGGGTTCCATTCTGATGGTATGATGATAACTGAAAATCACTACTAGCCGAAAATCAGTGATTTTCAGGGCTTATTGGCGCCGAAAAGAGCTGATTTTCGGTCATCGGTTCTGCAACTTGATTTTTGTCTGACATCTATAAAACTCAATGAACCAGATGGTATTAACCGAGCCCTCCGTTGAACCGGGTCTGCATATAGATTGATGGTGATGAATTAGCTGTGCAGTACTATGAATGATGATAAAATATGAAACTGCAAGGCAAAAAACATAGTGAATTCTGGGGTGAATTTTCACCTTCTTCAGGAGGCGGCGAAACATCATTTGAAGGCACTTGGCAGACCTGGATGTTAAGGTATTTGAACATGGCACCAAAGGTGACCATCTGGGTGCATGAGCTCATTAATGGCATTGGAAACATTTTTGGTCACGTCTTCATTATCATCCCATGCCTTTATTGCATTGTCTGCAGCTGCCTGGCTTTCTTAGTAAATTTGTACAGACCATGAAATTCTTCAAAATCACTGTCCATTGGTGGGATAGAGAGGGAAGCAAGGTCTTCTCCAATAAAGGACATCGCAAGGTTTCTACCATCTTCATATTCCCTCTTTATGAAGGTAATTGCACTTAAGTCACACCATAACAAGTTGCTACTAAAGGACTTTTGCCTTCACAGAAACATTACAATAACGTCTGCCCTCTCCTCAAAGTCAATAAGTCTTCCTCTGGCTCAGGGGAAAGCCAAAGCAAGGTTCTTGAACTGTTTCATTTAGGTTCCATCTTACGGGACAATTCCAAAAATATTTTAATGGTCTGTTGTCTTCTACACAAAACACGCACAACTGAGAGATAGCAGTAAATTGAGATGCTGGGCCATTTGCCGATTATCAGTACAGGCAGTCCCCGGTTATCGGCTGCCTCTTTTATTGGCGATCCAGTTTTACAATTTATCTGCTTTGTTATAGATGATGATAACTGGATTTTCCCACCAGTGTCCAATCTCTGGTTATTGGCGCTGATCCCAGTTATCGGTGCCGATAATCATCCCCAGTTATCGGCGCCAACAACCCGGGATCAGCGCTGTTGTCGCCGATTTTGTCACGGATCATCATGCATCAATGAAGAATTGCCAACAGAATCCCCTACACTGATTAGCTAATCTGGGGACTGATAAGAGTGCTATAAACATGTACATTGGCACTCACATCACAGTTACCAATGCCCAATACATATAACATTGATATTCTGGCGATACTTTACATTTTATTAGATGTTTTGTTGTAGGATGATTTTTAAATGTTAAAAGATAAAGTGTTTTAGGATGACATCTGTAAGATACTAGTACATGCAGAGACTCATTCACCAGCATCATGACATCTTATTAATGTATTGTTTACGTTTTGTCTGCAGTGCATGTACTAAGTATATTTTTGTGACTACTGTAAATACATTTTTTTTGACGAAAAAAGATTAACTAATTTTCAGATATTACAGTACTGTAATATATTAACGTAAAC
>NC_089742.1:90541332-90553832 GCF_040412425.1 Macrobrachium rosenbergii | reverse complement strand
ATACAGGACAGCTGACATTAAAGCAGCATCAAAAAAACTTTTTTTACAATAAAAGGTATATCATTATTTCTATTCAAAAATGAAACAAATTTATTGATATGTGGCATCTTGGATCGATATGGGCCGCAACAGAGGAAGACACAGAGCCATCCATTCAGTAAAGATCGACCCCAAATATATATATTTGCAGCAGGATTCTACTATAAGGCCATCGATCTCAATTGACCTACCATCTTGTGCTGTTCCACTAATAACAAAAAACTTAGTTTTCCTGCATTAATTTTCATCCCATAAGTGTGACAATATTGCCTCAATAATGATATCTTATGGATGATACCTTTCTCTAGTAGTTGCAAGGAGAACTGTATCATCCATTAACACTAATAAATGGAGCCACGATAAAAACCCATCAGGATTGCAATTATTCTTAATAAACTTAATAAGATCATTAATATACAAAATAAAAGAAGACACGATGTAGAACTTCCTTTGACGAACTCCCACAGTATAACGTTATGATTGCAGTACCAATTATGCTGTTTGTTACTCTATAAATAGCTATCAAGGCTGCCAACATAACAGCTCCACAACCTAATCGTTTCAGAACCTTAAATAACATTCCTCTTGGTACCAGATCATAAGCCTGACTAAAATCAACAAATACGACAAAAGAGTTTGTTCCCCTTTCTCCTAGCCATGTCCGTCAACAATCGCAAATGCTACAATATGCTCCATGCAACCACGTCCCCCCGCTAGCCTGTTCCTGTAAGGCTTAAACCATGTTTCAAGTCGTGAACAAAGAATCATATCATACAACTTTGCTAAACAGTTAATAACTGTGATACCTCTATAATTCTTGGGTTCCTGTCTGTTGCCTTTCTTAAAAATCGTAAAGAACTTGGCCAAAAGACCACAAACTAGGGTAAGATGCAGTCAGGAAAAGAGGCGTTAAACAAAGTAGCGAGTGTCAGCAACCATTCTACTGGAAGCAACCTAAGAACACCAGGAGACCCCATCTGGACCACAAGCCTTATCAGGTTTAATTTTATTGATCTGGGACTGGACTTCTTCAACTGTTATTTGATCATCTAGGATAGGGACATTTACAAATGACTGTATATTTTCATCAACAAAACTGTCTTCTCTAGTATTTAATACACTTTCGAAATATTCTTTGAATTCCTCATCTGTGGGGCCCCCATCAATTTTATTTTCTACCTGAAATTTCCCTTCCAGTCTATAGCCTGCCAAACTCTCGAATCATCATGGTCCCGAAGGAACAGTCCCAGCGGCCGTATATGCTTCCCCACTATCCTCTCCAACCATTTCTGCACTACTCTGACACATCTCAGAACACTGGTATAATACACTCGATACAGCATAAGCAAAATCATTTACATTATTGATAAAATCATCAGTATTTATGTTCATACCTAAAATTCGGGCATTAAACATGTTCCGGTCAATCCTTTTATACTTAATTGGTTTCTTTACCAAACCGGATTACACTTCCATCCCATCAATGATGCATGGCCACACAAAAGATGCTCGCTTTAACACAAAAATCAAGATCGATCCTACCTTTAGACATTTTAATGGATATTGGCGCATGATCAGAAGGCAGATTCTTAAAATGTACATGAAATGATTCTATAGAATTAATCAACTGTATTGACCCTACACATACGTCTAATTCGGATACCCATCTAGTTCCCTGCTTGTAAGTCTTGCTGCTAACAAAGTGTTTGTCATAAGTTTTCAGATTATTGACCACCAACAAGTTATGATCCTTACAAATTGTTGTCAAAACATAGGCATTATCATTAGGAATATTCACGTCATCAGCGACAATTGGGTAGGAAAAATTCTTCAGTATTACTTATTTCCCTCACACCTCTACCGAACCATCAGTATTTAAATCCCTATTATTATAAACTTGTTATCGTCATCATTATCTATTAACCTTTCTTGTATTGATGCAAATTCCCTATGAGAAAAATAAGGAGAGTCATTCAATGATATAACATGCTCCAAATACTACTTTCGGCATAAATCGTAGCTGAAACCATACCTGGTCAGGTATGCTTGTGTCCACATTTACAACCTCTTGTGCTAGAATATTTTCATTAATACAGTTGTCCACCGCGGTGTGCATGGTCCCTGTCATAACTCATGTAAGAAATGTATCCGGGCAGACAAACAGGTAAAGACGTCTTTACCTCATTCAAAGCTACAATATCATATTGTAATAAGAATTTCTCAACATTTTTCCTTTTTTAATTTGGTTTTACAAACCGCCTATATTCCAGGATATAACATTTAAAGGTTGAGTAACATGCTGTGGTCGATTTAAAACCCAACAATCCCCATTTATCAATAACAACCCCATCTTTTATACACCTTGCGTTCCTTAGCATTAAATACAATGTTACATCCAACGTTTTGGAAATGCGTTACGTAGGTCCTTTTCTCTCTTTTCTGCTTCATATAACCTCCTCCATTCAAGCGCACACTTGGGTGCACATCTCTCTTGATGAATATTTTCTTGTAGACTTCATCACGCTGCTTTAGCTCCTTTGCTCTCTCCAGAAGTCTTTTTAGAAGTCTTCTCAACCTCTTTTAATAACTTCTTTATCTCGTCTCTTTCTCTTTGTTCTGAAATTCTTTTTATGAACAAACAGGGTTTTTTATTTGGTTATTATGTCTCTATATTGTAGAACATATTTGCCACACTAGTGCATTTACAGTTCGTAGATGGTACAGGTAAAATTAGATAAATTTAAACTATCTACTGTACAGTTAAAGAGTTGGAATAATGTTTGAGTGCTAACTTGAAATGAGAGAGAGAGAGAGTTGTCCTTACTCTCACGACAGTGAAATATACATATGTATATACACATATATATACAGTCATACCCCAAACTTAAGCAAGGTTTTGATCTACATTGCAGAGTCGTTTAGTATCTTAGGAGAATTGGCAGTGAACTGATTACAGTCTTAACTAAGCAGGTTATCGAAGGTTAGGTTCCAGGACCCTTAAAATAAGGCGAATTTTCCACGTAATTTTTGGCACAGGCTCTAAAAATGCTAATAAATGCTTATTTTTAAAGTTTAAACACTAAATATGACCTAATCATGCTCCCAAATTATTAAACTAAATTTTAAATGAAATTAAAGTTACTATAATTTCACTTAAAAGTTAACTGAATACATTACCTGTAAAAAAAGAAATAAATGGTCAACATAAAAATAGAGATTTGTAAGAGAATTTCTCTCTTCCCCCTTTCCGACTGATCTATTTTTAGAAGTCTTCTCAACCTCTTTTTAATAACTTTTTATCTACGCTCTTTCTCTTTGTTCTGAAATGCTTTTTATGAACAAACAGGGTTTTTATTTGGTTATTATGTCTCTATATTGTAGAACATATTTGCCACACTAGTGCATTTACAGTTCGTAGATGGTACAGGTAAAATTAGATAAATTTAAACTATCTACTGTACAGTTAAAGAGTTGGAATAATGTTTGAGTGCCATACGAATGAGAGAGAGAGAGTTGTCATACTTACGACAGTGAAATATACATATGTATATACACATATATATACAGTCATACCCCAAACTTAAGCAAGGTTTTGATCTACATTGCAGAGTCGTTTAGTATCTTAGGAGAATTGGCAGGAACTGATTTACAGTCTTAACTAAAAAGGTTATCGATTGTTAGGTTCCAGGACCCTCTCATTCTGAGAATTTTCACGTAATTTTGGCACAGGCTCTAAAAATGCTAATAAATGCTTATTTTTAAAGTTTAAACACTAAATATGACCCTAATCATGCTCCCAAATTATTAAACTAAATTTTTAAATGAAATTAAAGTTACTATAATTTCACTTAAAGTTAACTGAATACATTACCTGTAAAAAGAAATAAATGGTCAACATAAAAATAGAGATTTGTAAGAGAATTTCTCTCTTCCCCCTTTCCGACTGATCTATTTTTGAAGTCTTCTCAACCTCTTTTAATAACTTCTTTATCTACGTCTCTTTCTCTTTGTTCTGAAATGCTTTTTTATGAACAAACAGGGTTTTTATTTTGGTTATTATGTCTCTATATTGTAGAACATATTTTGCCACACTAGTGCATTTACAGTTCGTAGATGGTACAGGTAAAATTAGATAAATTTAAACTATCTACTGTACAGTTAAAGAGTTGGAATAATGTTTGAGTGCTAACTACGAATGAGAGAGAGAGAGAGTTGTCCTTACTTACGACAGTGAAATATACATATGTATATACACATATATATACAGTCATACCCCAAACTTAAGCAAGGTTTTGATCTACATTGCAGAGTCGTTTAGTATCTTAGGAGAATTGGCAGTGAACTGATTACAGTCTTAACTAAGCAGGTTATCGAAGGTTAGGTTCCAGGACCCCTGTGAGGTGAATTTTCACGTAATTTTGGCACAGGCTCTAAAAAAATGCTAATAAATGCTTATTTTAAAGTTTAAACACTAAATATGACCCTAATCATGCTCCCAAATTATTAAACTAAATTTTAAATGAAATTAAAGTTACTATAATTTCACTTAAAAGTTAACTGAATACATTACCTGTAAAAAAAGAAATAAATGGTCAACATAAAAATAGAGATTTGTAAGAGAATTTCTCTCTTCCCCCCTTTCCGACTGATCTATTTTTAGAAGTCTTCTCAACCTCTTTTTAATAACTTCTTTATCTACGTCTCTTTCTCTTTGTTCTGAAATGCTTTTTTATGAACAAACAGGGTTTTTTATTTGGTTATTATGTCTCTATATTGTAGAACATATTTGCCACACTAGTGCATTTACAGTTCGTAGATGGTACAGGTAAAATTAGATAAATTTAAACTATCTACTGTACAGTTAAAGAGTTGGAATAATGTTTGAGTGCTAACTACGAATGAGAGAGAGAGAGAGTTGTCCTTACTTACGACAGTGAAATATACATATGTATATACACATATATATACAGTCATACCCCAAACTTAAGCAAGGTTTTGATCTACATTGCAGAGTCGTTTAGTATCTTAGGAGAATTGGCAGTGAACTGATTACAGTCTTAACTAAGCAGGTTATCGAAGGTTAGGTTCCAGGACCCCTCGCGCGAGGCGAATTTTCACGTAATTTTGGCACAGGCTCTAAAAATGCTAATAAATGCTTATTTTTAAAGTTTAAACACTAAATATGACCCTAATCATGCTCCCAAATTATTAAACTAAATTTTAAATGAAATTAAAGTTACTATAATTTCACTTAAAAGTTAACTGAATACATTACCTGTAAAAAAAGAAATAAATGGTCAACATAAAAATAGAGATTTGTAAGAGAATTTCTCTCTTCCCCCCTTTCCGACTGATCTATTTTTAGAAGTCTTCTCAACCTCTTTTTAATAACTTCTTTATCTACGTCTCTTTCTCTTTGTTCTGAAATGCTTTTTATGAACAAACAGGGTTTTTATTTTGGTTATTATGTCTCTATATTGTAGAACATATTTGCCACACTAGTGCATTTACAGTTCGTAGATGGTACAGGTAAAATTAGATAAATTTAAACTATCTACTGTACAGTTAAAGAGTTGGAATAATGTTTGAGTGCTAACTACGAATGAGAGAGAGAGAGAGAGAGAGAGTTGTCCTTACTTACGACAGTGAAATTATTTATCAATTATTATGGAGACATGGAATAATGAGAGAGAAAGTGGCAAGTAAGGACAGTCTCTCTCTCTCTCTCTCTCTCTCTCTCTCTCTCTCTCTCTCTCTCTCTCTCTCTCTCTCTCTCTCTCTCTCTCTCTCTCTCTCTCCGTAATAATTCATAAATAATTTCACCCTCTCAAGTAAGGACAACCCTTATCTCTCTCACTCTCTCTCTCTCCTCTCTCGAGGATTTGCAAATTCAGGTGTCTGTGAAAAAAATCGCAGATGACAATTAGGTTTCCAATGAAAGTGCGTGTCTGTGAATTTGCACAACATGAATTGTGTAAGATTGATGTATTATATATATATATATATATATATATATATATATATATATATATATATATATATATAAAATATATATATATATATATATATATATAAATATATATATATATATATATATATATATATATATATATATATATATATATATATATATATATATATATACATATATATATATATATATATATATATATATATATATATATATATATATATATATATATATATATATATATATATATATATACATATATATATATATATATATATATATATATATATATATATATATATATATATATATATATATATATATATATACTGTATATATATAATCATGCATGAAACTACAAATGCCGCTAATATCTAATTCACGCTACCTCAGGAATATCCCCAAAGGAGAATTATCACCGAAGGGGAGTTTATATAAGTGATAAATGAATTGGAACCCATCGGGACACGAACCCTTGAAATGGGCCTATTCAGCGACTCCAGTGGACGTTACCACTACGCCATCAAGAGATGTATAAGTCATTACCGAGTCTGCTGTACTGTTTTTTCCCATCGTGAGCAGGGAAATTGTACTTGGCCTCGGCAATGACCCACCTATGCCATGATAGTTCGTTGGTACGTTCATGAGTGTATATAAATCACAGTGTGATAAAAAATTTCATAATAAGAGCTGCGTGTTCCAAACGCATCAACGAACTATCATGGCGGTGGGGGTCATTGCGAGGCTAAGTACAATTTCCCGCTCACGACAGGAAAAAACCATACAGCAGACTCGGTAATGACTTATACCTCTTTGATGGCGTAGTGTAACGTCCACTGGAGTTGCTGAATAGGCCCATGTCAAGGGTTCGTGTCCGATGGGTTCCAATTCATTTATCACTTATATAAATTCCCCTTGGAGATATTCCTGAGTAGCGTGAATTTGATATTAGCGACATTTGTAGCTTCATGATTGTATATAAATCGCGGTGTGATAAAAATTTCATAATAAGAGCTGCGTGTTCTAAACGTACCAACGAACTATCATGGTGGAGGTGGGTCATTGCCGAGGCTAAGTACAATTTCTCCGCTCACGATGGGAAAAAACAGTACAGCAGACTCGGTAATGACTTATACCTCTTTGATGGCGTAGTGGTAACGTCCACTGGAGTTGCTGAATAGGCCCATGTCAAGGGTTACGTATCGATGGGTTCCAATTCATTTATCACTTATATAAATTCCCCTTGGTGATAATTCTCCTTCAGAGATATTCCTGAGGTAGCGTGAATTTGATATTAGCGACATTTGTAGCTTCATGATTGTATATAAATCACGGTGTGATAAAAATTTCATAATAAGAGCTGCGTGTTCCAAACGTACCAACGAACTATCATGGCGGAGGTGGGTCATTGCGAGGCTAAGTACAATTTCCCGCTCGACGGGAAAAAACAGTACAGCAGACTCGTAATGACTTATACCTCTATTGATGGCGTAGCGGTAACATCCACTGGAGTCGCTGAATAGGCCCATGTCAAGGGTTCGTGTCCTGATGGGTTCCAATTCATTTATCACTTATATAAATTTCCCTTCGGAGATATCCCTTAGGTAGTGTGAATTTGATATTAAGCGACATTTGTAGCTTCATGGTTGTATATAAATCACGGTGATAAAAAATTTCATAATAAGAGCTGCGTGTTCCAAACGTACCAACGAACTATCATGGCGGAGGTGGGGCATTGCCGAGGCTAAGTACAATTTCCCCGCTCATGACGGGAAAAAACAGTACAGCAGACTCGGTAATGACTTTACCTCTCTTGATGGCATAGTGGTAACGTCCACTGGAGTCGCTGAATAGGCCCATGTCAGGTTTGTGTCGATGGGTTCCAATTCATTTATCACTTATATAAATTCCCCACGGTGATAATTCTCCTTCGGAGATATTCCTTAGGTAGCGTGAATTTGATATTGCGACATTTGTAGCTTCATGATTGTATATAAATCACGGTGTGATAAAAAATTTCATAATAAGAGCTGCGTGTTCCAAACGTACCAACGAACTATCATGGCGGAGGGGGTCATTGCGAGGCTAAGTACAATTTCCCCACTCACGGCCGGAAAAACAGTACAGCAGACTCGGTAATGACTTATACCTCTCTTGACGGCGTAGTGGTAACGTCCACTGGAGTTGCTGAATAGGCCCATGTCAAGGGTTCGTGTCCTGATGGGTTCCAATTCATTTATCACTTATATAAATTCCCCTTCGGTGATAATTCTCCTTCGAGATATTCCTGAGGTAGCGTGATTTGATATTAAGCGACATTTGTAGCTTCATGATTGTATATAAATCACGTGTGTGATAAAAATTTCATATATATATATATATATATATATATATATATATATATATATATATATATATATATATATATATATATATATATATATATATATATATATATATATATATATATATATATATATATATAAAAACTTTATCACATACACAATTGTTCTGTGCATTAGTAGAATTACTAAAGAGACCTCAATCAAACTGGATGGTATATATATGTAAAACTTTATCACATACACAATTGTTCTGTGCATTAGTAGAATTACTAAAGATAATAGGTTTTATGAAAGCCAACACACATCAATGTCCCCTCGTCAGTGTGGCTTAGTGTGCGTATGGAATAAAGGCAACAGCTGATCAGTTCCAAAGGTCATTGACCTTTAGCTCAGGCTCTTTAGGAGCATTCGTGGCCATGCGTATTATTATTGTTTTGTACGTCATTGAGTGCAAAATGGTATTAAAATGTTTATAATAATGCAAGGTAGGAAAATAAAACTAGAAACTTTAAAACAATTTTATTTTATATCAATTTTTCGTTAGCAACCATTTTTTTGCGGCACTTTTAGAGCAAATTGTACACAATTGTGTAATAGCTTTCGAAATGAGTGTATAATGATACATTTTAGGAATATAACTAAACTTAAAGTGATTTTAAGCTGAAAAAGAACACATTAGGGCTCTTTTTGTGCATATTGTAAAATGCTGAAAAATTTGTGTGTATTGGATACACACAATTGGTATAAAGCACTTTTTTTTTAGGAAATGAACATCAAAGTGTTTTTAAGCTAATAAATGCATTTTTTTAAAAAGAAGTAAAACACAGTTATTTTTGGCAATCTTCAAAATGCGAATATATTAAAAAATTTTGATTTTTTTGTACATAAAGTAGAAGAGATGAGCTAAGTTTTAAGGCCAACCCAAGCTTTCTAGCTCTTTTCATCCAAAAGTTATTGCATGTTGAATATTGCCAAACTTTAACTGCGTTTTTCTCCACTTTTTAATTTTGGTGCTTACCTTCCTCTACAACTAACCGCCTCATATGTTCAACAGAGAAATCCGCGAATAGGTGAAGTTGCGAATCCAAAACCGTGAATAGCTGGGGGTCCACTGATATATATATATATATATATATATATATATATATATATATATATATATATATATATATATATATATATATATATATATATATATATATACAGGCAGTCCCCGGTTTACGACGGGACCGGCTTACAACGTTCCGAGATTACAGCACTTTTCAAATATATTCATCAAAAATTATTTCCCGGTTTACGACACATGTTCCAGGGTTACAATGCGTCGTACGCCGATCCGACAGAGGAAATATGGCTCCAAAATGGCAGAATAATAAAAATTTGGAGGTTTTTTTTGAAGAAAAACTCAATAAAAATGCAGTTTACATCATTTTCAATTCACCCAAAGCATTAAAAGTAAAGGTTTTCTTAGGATTTTTGACGATTTTCGACGATTTTTCGGGTTACAACGATATTCGGTTTACGACACAGCGTAGAAACAGAACCCCCTTTGTAAACTGGGGACTGCCTGTATATATATATATATATGTTATGTACATATATATACATATATATATATATATACAGTATATATATATGTATACATATATATATATATATATATATATATATATACATATATATATATATATATATATATACATATATATATATATCAGGTACAGTATATATATATATATATATATATATATATATATATATATATATATATATATATATATATATATATATATATGTATATATATATATATATATATATATATATATATATATATATATATATATATATACATATATATATATATATATATATATATATATATATATATATATATATATTTATATATATAAATATATATACATATACATATACATATACATATATATATATATATATATATATATATATATATATATATATATATATATATATACATATATATACATATATATATATATATATATACATATATATACATATATATATATATATATATATATATATATATATATATATATATATATATATATATACATACATATATATATACATATATATATATATATATATATATATATATATGTATATATATATATATATATCTTATACATATATATATATATATATATATATATATATATATATATATATATATATATATATATATATATATATAACATACTGATACTTTTATGTTATAATTTTATGTTATGTTATTCCGAGTCTGTTTTTTAATATATGTTTCTTTTATTAAACAACTTGTCCCCCAACTAAATACTCAGACCACCTCAACACCTCTATACCTCTCGTGAGTTCACGTCGAAGCTGAACCTGACCCGGACTGTCACTCGGTCTGTGCCTTCAGCACTACTTGGTAAATAAACACTCTTCCTTTTTAACATACTGATACTTTTATGTTATAATGTTATGTTATGTTATTCGAGTCTGTTTTTAATATATGTTTCTTTTATTATATAGCTTTGAAAATGGGACTGAACGTCTTGAAACGTCAGCAGCTAAATAAAGCACCTAGAAATGAATAAAGAAGTGTCCTTCTCCTCGCACTAATTTGCTGTTTGCTGGATTGATAGAACCCACCCTCAACTTTGCTATATATATATATATATATATATATATATGTATATATATATATATATATATATATATATATATATATATATATATATATATATATTTCAGCAATAAGTCACCAAACTGCACGTGACAAATATATATGTAGACAACCACATGAAAGGTGAAAATTAAAGACCAGGTACCAAGCGCTTTCGTGTATTGCGAAGAAGTGTACGCATTACACGAAAGCGCTTGGTACCTGGTCTTTAATTTTCAACTTTCAAGTGGTTATTTATATATATATATATATATATAATCATAATCATGAAGCTACAAATGTGGCTTAATATCAAATCCACACTACCTCGGGAATATCCCCGATGGGAAATTATCACCGAAGGGGCTTCGGCATTAACCCACCTCGACCATGATAGTTCTTTGGTACGTTTGGAACACGCAGCTCTTTTTATGACATTTTTTTATCACACCGTGATTTATATACAATCATGAAGCTACAAATGTTGCTTAATATCAAATCCACGCTACCTGGAAATATCCCGATGGGGAATTATCACCGAAGGGGAATTTATAAGTGATAAATGGGCCGAGCACTGCGAGTCTCGATCCCACGACACAGGCGCGCCATCCAGCAACTCCAGTCAACGTTACCACTGAGCCATCAAGAGAGGTATAAATTAATGCCGAGTCAGGTGTACTTTTTATTTACCCATCGAGCGGGAAATTGTACTTAGCTTCAGCATTAACCCACCTCGACCATGATAGTTCTTTGGGACGTTTGGAACACGCAGCTCTTTTATGACATTTTTTATCACACCGTGATTTATATACAATCATGAAGCTATAAATGTCGCTTAATATCAAATCCACGCTACTCGAATATCCCCGATGGGGAATTATCACTAAAGGGAATTTATAAGTGATAAATGGGCCGGGCACTGCCGGTCGCGATCCCACGACACAGGCGCGCCATCCAGCAACTCCAGTCGACGTTACCACTGAGCCATCAAGAGAGGTAAAAATTAATGCCGAGTCTGGTGTACTTTATTTACCTGTTGAGAGCAGGGAAATTGTACTTAGCTTTGGCATTAACCCACCACGACCATGATAGTTCTTTGGTACGTATGGAGCACGCAGCTCTTTTTATGACATTTTTGATGGCTCAGTGGTAATGTCGACTGGAGTTGCTGGATGGTGTGTCTGTGTCATGGGATTGAGACTCGGCAGTGCCCGTCCATTTATCACTTATAAATTCCCTTCGGTGATAATTCCCCATCGGGGATATTCCGAGGTAGCGGATTTGATATTGCGACATTTGTAGCTTCATGATTGTATATAAATCACAGTGTGATAAAAATGTCATAAAAAGAGCTGCGTGTTCCATACGCAAAAGAACTATCATGGTCGAAGGTGGGTTAATGTCGAAGCTAAGTACAATTTCCCGCTCTCGACGGGTAAATAAAGTACACCAGACTCGGCATTAATTTATACC